>NC_079201.1:19610849-19733349 GCF_029499605.1 Hyla sarda | reverse complement strand
ACCTGTTCCTGGGGTCCGCACTACTTCTGGCTCCTGCGGCGTCCTGCGCTATTGCTATGGGCTGCGCAGCTCAATGATGAGTGACGTCCTCAACGCGACATCATTGCGCACAGTGACATCTCAGGACACCGCCGGAGCCAGAAGTAGCTCGGACCCCAGGAACAGGTAATTATAAAACCGGGGATGGGGAGGCAATGGGGCAGCGGTGGTGGTTGGACTAGGGAGGATCTCAGGACAGGCAGGGGGAGAGTAGCGGGTGGCGGCTTCTGCGGGGCCAGGGGGGGTATAGCCGATAACTTATACCGGAATATCGGTATAAGTTATTGGCCATCGGCCTTAAAGTTAACATATCAGTATCGGCCCTAAAAAAATCAATATTGCTTGATCCCTAGTAGCAAGATCAGCTGCGTATTTTTGCTACCCATTGACTCCTATGGGTAGGAAAATATGCAGCAGCTAAATATGGCAGGTGGGACCCTCCCCTCAAACTTGTACAGAAGCCATTTGGACATGCGCCATTTTAACCAGATAATCCTTGTCATGCACTTTACCCGTCAGGTGAGAGTTTCCATAAAGGACCAGCACCTCCAAGGTATAGACCAGAGCAGTATACTGGGGTAAGAGCACGTTCATAGAATGTTCCCAAACCTGTGGCAAAACTCCACCTCCCAGCAGCCAAAAATTGGGGAATACTCCCTAATAACATACATAATCCATTCTTACTGTGGTGCCACATGGCTGCTTTTCTATGGTGCAAATTAGGGATGTCCCAATACAGATACTGGTATCAGGACCGATACTGGACATATACTCGTTCAAATGTCCCCCCATACCTATTTATATACTCGCCAGTGGGACCCCCGCCAGCAGGTATCCCACACGGAGGTGCAGAACTATGCAACGTGCTTCATAGCCGGGATCTGTTGCTAATGGCGATCATCACCGATTGCGGAGACGTCCAACATTAACCTTTTAGACGCCGCGATCAAAGTTAATTGCGGCATCTAGAAGTCCTGACGTTAACTGCCGGTCAGCTCAGGGATGCTGATCGGGATCACCACGGTGAAATCGCATGGTCCCGATCAGCTGTGAGGACGGCCAGAGGTCCCTTTACCCTGCTCTGTGCCGTCCAATCGTCTCTTCCTGCTGCCAGCCATGACAGGCATTAGTAAAGGAGTGCCGATAACACTGATCAATGCTGTGCTATGGCATAGTATTGATCAGTGTATGCAATCTACAGATTGCATGTAATAGTCCCCTATATGGGCTAAAAAAAATAAAAAAAATATATAAAATAAATGTGAATTAACCCCTTTCCTAATAAAAGGAAGAATCACCCCCCCCCCACCTTTTTAAAGTATTTTTTTAAATATAAAAAAAAGCTAAAAAAAAATTAAATGAAAAAAAAAAAATTTAAATGTCTTCACCAATTGTTTTCATTAATAAGTTTCACCAAGTACAGAAGTTAAATAGTAAACATTTTATTTTTCTACAATCTGTAGTCACTTGGGTTGATGAATTTGGATTGATGGCTCCCAGAATGATGTTTCCCTCACTATCCGGCACCCAGGAGGCATTAAATCATGGCTTATAGCCAAACTAGAGACGTGTCACATGGGTATCCTGGTTATCAGGGCCAAGACGTTCCTGTACGAGTTTCAAAGACTTCTAGGAAATTGGAAGAATTAACAGAGGGCTGTACATTCGAGATGAGCGAACTTACAGTAAATTTGATTCGTCACGAACTTCTCGGCTCGGCAGTTGATGTCTTATCCTGCATAAATTAGTTCAGCTTTCAGGTGCTCTGGTGGGCTGGAAAAGGTGAATACAGTCCTAGGAAAGTCTCCTAGGACTGTATCCACCTTTTCCAGTCCACTGGAGCACCGGAAAGCTGGAACTAATTTAAGCAGGATAAAGTCATCAACTGCCGAGCCGAGAAGTTCGTGATGAATCGAATTTACTGTAAATTCACTAATCTCTACTGTACATGTATGAACAGGGAGGCTGGGAAAACATCTACCTGGAACAGTGATTTCTAACCAGGGTGCCTCCAGCTGTTGCAAAACTACAACGCCCAGCATGCCCAGACAGCCAAAGGCTGTTCGGGCATGCTGGGCATTGTAGTTTTGCAACAGCTGGAGGCACCCTGGTTGGGAAAACACTGACCTGGAAGAAAAGACACTATGTCTAGGTCAAAACCATATGGCTGAATAAAGTGCGCTGGTTTATTCTTCATTTTTTCTTTTTTTGGCCAATGTGTGACAAACACCGACAGGTGAGGTGAACATCGATCATCTGTCAAAAACGGTGGGATATTTTTGGCAGTGAAGGGGATAATCTATGACAGCCATTTAATGTGCGACATTCACTCTCTCTTTCACATTTATCTATTCTCTACGATCCTTTAAGTTCATATATCTATCTATATTAGGGATCGATATCGTTTTTTTTTTTTAAAAGTACCGATAATCTGTCACCTTTCAGGCTGTTAGCAGATTACTTATACAGATATTACGGTATAAGTTATCGGTTATTTCTCCACCCCCCCCCCCCCCCGAATAAGCGACTGCAGATCATTGATTTAAAGTGGGCGCTTTAAATCAATGAACTGCAGCGGCTTTTGCAGGACCAGAGGCCGCCGCCAAACCGATTATCGGTCGATCCCTAATATACGTTTTTATAATTTTCACTCCAAAAAACTGTGCAAAGTCAAAAACCGTATGGTGAAAAACTGATGGAACCGTACGCACATAAGGTTCCCATTGACTCCTATGTTAGAAAGAAAAAAAAAAAAAATGTATACAGTTTAATATGGTTTTTCACCCGGACCATAAAACGTGGTAGACTATGGTTTTGGGTACGGGTAAAAAAAACTGGACAAAACCGTATGAGACGCAAAACTGATTAAACCGGATGATGCGTTTGACATAAGGTTTACCATGTTAAGCCAATGCATACGGTTTTCTATACGGTTCCGTACGGTTTTTAACTTGAAACCACATACGGGAACTGTATAGCAAAAACATGGTGTGTATGCAGCCTTATAGGACAAGCTGCTAATGTGTGGGTGCAGGATACCCCAGGACTTGTAGAGTCCGGACTGATGGCCACACCAGGGAGCCTACAGAGGGATAGGCAGATGGGTTCAATGTCCAGCCTGACCTATACAGCGATCCCTCAACATACAATGGTAATCCGCTCCAAATGAACCATTGTTTGTTGAAACCATCGTATGTTGAGGGATCCGTGCAATGTTAAAATATAGGAAGGAATACTCACCTGTCCCCGTCGCTCCAGACCGTCCTTGCTACCTGGATGTCGCCTTCCATCGCTGTCGCCGCGTCCCCATCACTCCAGACCGTCTCCGCTGCACGGGATAGTCGTTCCTTATCGCCGTCGTCACATCGCTAAGCACGCCGCTCCTATTGGATGATGGGACTGCGTGCGCGGCGACGTGATGACGACGATTGAGAGCAACAGCGATGCAGGGGATCCCGATGAGGACGGTCTCGAGCGCCGGGGACATGTAAGTGATTGTCACTGGACCACACGGGGCACCTTAAACGGCTATCCGGGGGCATTTGAAGCAGTCTGCGCTGCCGGATAGCAGTTTATGCAATGGCTCCGACATACAAAAGCATCGTATGTTGAAATTATCATATGTCGGGGCCGTCGGAGGGGGGGGGGGGGGGTGTCACTGTATATGCAGTCTGTAGCATAGAGGGACTGTGACTAATGTGACTAGCATTACACCTTGTATGAACACATACGGTAAAGTTGAGCCAATTCTTGTATATAAGGAAACGCCACACAGACATTTCTGAATTTCCCACGTATGGAACAGATTCTATAAGTGACTGGTCTGCCCTATTACCCAATCATAATTAAGAACTGACTGGCCATACGCCACGATTTTCAGGTTTGGATAGATCTGGTTACAATTTATAAATCCTAAAAATTGGATATACAGCCCCATTTAAAATAAAAAATACCGTCATAAAGCCCTGCAGAGACGCGACATCCTCAAAAGCAGACAGTAATGGAGCTGAAGAATGGGCAGAACACATGAGGGACTTCGTGGAGTAAAGGTGGTCTCACATAGGGCAGATTTATCACAACCTGTATAGAGGAAGTGGTGCAGTTGCCCATAGCAACCAGATTGGTTTCCGTGTATAAAAGGACTAATCTGAAACTGAAAGCAAACTGGTTGCTATGGGCAACTGCACCACACTTCCTCTATACAAGGTTTTGATAACTCTCTCCCTAGTATGTCTCCAGCTATTGCAAAACCACAACTCCCAGCAAGCCCGGACAGCCAATTACTGTCTGAGGAGGTCACGTGTCTGCAGGGCTTTGTGTTTTATTTTTTTTTTATGACCGTGTTTCCCAATTAGGGTGGGTTCACACCATGTTTTTCAAGTACGTTTCCCGTATACGTTTTCATTATTGAAAACGTATGCACCCGGTTGCGTACAGTTCGCTTGCAATAAGGTTTTCTTCCGTACTCAAAACAGTGGTTGACCACGGTTTTGTCTCCGGTTTAAAAACCGTACTGTAACCGCACACTTTTTTTTTAAAAACATGGACGTCAATGGGAAACGCACGTGTATACGGTTCCATACGGGAAACTATACGGTTTTTACTTTGAACATGCGCATTTGCATCCTAGGGTCCCCACCCAAGACCCCTCCCATTAAAAATGGACAACATTTTCAAAAACGCATGTTTTTTTTTATTTATAAAAATGGACGGAACTGTATGCACTTTTAAAAACCGTATACGGTTTAAAAACGCATAAGGTTTACTTTTCCCCATCCTTTTTTTTTGCCATACGGTTTTCTTTAGAAAAACGGATTGAAAACAGTATGGCAAAAACATGATGTGAACCCAATTTTAGCTGTTGCAAAACTACAACTCCCAGCATGCCCGGACAGCCAACGGCTAAGAAAAAATGTAATTATTAATAACTCCAATGATCTGTGTCCCTCTGTTTTAGTACACTTTTCCCCTAAAAAGACAAAAAATAAATAAAAAAAAAGTATAAAAAAAAAGTGCATCATTTTTCTAAATAATAGATTATGAATTTGGCGCCAGATTAGCTTTACGAAGTGCCTGTTCTCTTCAGTGTGATAGAATTACACTGGGTCTTGGGCTGGCGTGTGAAGCTCCGTCTTTCAATACGCAGTTATATGCGGTGGGGTGCGGCGAGAACGGGGCCTGGGGAAGGTATTCCGGCGTCCAATTCACAACCAAAGTTGATTAAAATAAAAAAATGTACTATTGCGCACAGCGCTGCGGTGTAATTTTATATATATATATATATATATATATATATATATATATATATATATATATATATATATATATATATATATATTTATTTTTTTATTAAAAATAAAGTTTGGACCTTCCTGAATAATCCGTGCACAGTGGTCAGTCCCTTGCGGCAAATGATGGCTTTGCACGGATCCGTCACATGACAGATTGCTATAGCATCAAAGAGCTAAACACGTGTGAACGGAGATCGCGCCCTGAATTCAGAGCTACCTTTGGAGGTGGGGGCGAGGGCCATATGCTAATATGTCATTAACTACTTGAGGCCTTACTGCTCACTTGTCTGCGCTGACTTAAGACTATAAGAGGAGGTCACGCCGCGATGTGCAGACACGTCAGACATGCATGTTGGCATCCTGCCAAAATGGGATGCCGACCTATATGTGCCCGGACCGGCACTGCCCCATTAACTTCAATGGGCCAAAAAGTAGTCACTAGCAAAGTGCATAGGGTCAGAGGACAAACTGTGCCTCCAGCTGTGTCTCCATGTAAGTTGGGAAAAATTACCCAAACAGTCTTAAGCAATTAGTGATGCCTACCCAGCCTAAAAGGGTCCAAACTGGAATTCTAAAAAGGGGCGTCACTGTAGGATAGACCGTTTTATGATAGGTGAGAGCCTAACCACTGATCGTGAAAATAAAAGAGGCATAAGCATTTGGCTGCATTCACACTGCAATTGGAGCGTACAGCTGCCGGATCCGGCTGGGGGAGGGGAAAACCGTGCGCTCCCATACCCCAGCCAGAACGGCTCCAAACTCCATTGACTTTAATGAGCCGATCCGGAGTCAAACAGTGACTCCGGTCGGCTCATTTCTGGCCCATATCCGGTTTTGTGACCAGACCTAAAACCGCAGTAAACTACGGTTCAAGGTCCGGTAACAAGACCGGATACGGGCAAAAATGAGCCGACCGGAATCACTGACTTCAGTCGACTCATTAAAGTCAATGGAGTTTGGCGCCGGTCCGGCTGGGGTACAGGAGCGCACGGTTTTCCCCTCCCCCAGCCTGATCCGGCAGCCGTACGCTCCAATTGCAGTGTGAATGCAGCCTAGGGCTGGAGTTCACACCCCGTTTTTTGCAATACAGTTCCCGTATCAGGTTTTTGGATGAAAAATTATTCCTCGAAACCGGACTAAACTGTATCAAAACATGTGTACAAATTTTAATCTGCATATGGTTTGAAAAACGATGTCCGGTTGCATCAGTTTCTTAAGAAGTATGGTGAAAGCCGGAGGGAACCATGCAAAACGGACACAACCTGATCTTCTGGCATACGGTTTTCAATACGGTTCTGTACGGTTTTCACATTGAAAATGTATACGGGGACTGTATTGAAAAAAAAAACGTGGTGTGAACCCGGCCTTACCCTGGGTTGAGTATCCCAATCCTCCCACCCATCCCCCTCAGCACTCCTGATCACTTCGTTGTTGGGGGCACCATTCAGGTGAACAGTAACGATGCACAATGTTCCATAGACAAGTGGATGTCCAAGAGGTCGGACCCCCGCCATCTTAAAGTGATACTCCAGATAAATGCCATCACTTGTGGCACCATGGTGTGCATATTCTTTGCCCGTGTTGCACATGGCGGCACATAATGCAGGTTACAATGTGGGGCTCCCACTTTTCACGCCTAGTAGAAATATATTAAAGATCCTGTCAGCATCTCTTCCTCCACCACGTTGTCAAGCTGAATGAGAACTATTTTTGTACTTTTTTTTTTAAACCTAAAAACCCTATTAGGATATTGTCACACAAATGATCTGCTGCAGATTTTATGGTGTGTTCAACCATGTTACATCGATATTAGAGATGAGCGAACTTACAGTAAATTCGATTCGTCACGAACTTCTCGGCTCGGCAGTTGATGACTTATCCTGCATAAATTAGTTCAGCTTTCCGGTGCTCTGGTGGGCTGGAAAAGGTGGATACATTCATAGGAAAGTCTCCTAGGACTGTATCCACCTTTTCCAGCCCACCGGAGCACCTGAAAGCTGAACTAATTTACGCAGGATAAGTAATCAACTGCCGAGCAGTTCGTGACGAATCGAATTTACTATAAGTTCGCTCATCTCTGACATCTCCAGCAGACAGTGTAAACATACCCTTAGGCCCAGTTCACACTACACAATTTGCAAAAGGCAAATCTGAATTGATCTCAGTAGAATTCTCCTGCTTAGTTCACATTGAGGAAGCTTTATAGAACTGGATTCGGCTGGAAGCCTCCACATGTTCCATCTTCCGGTGGGATCTGCAGAAGTCTCGACTTGAACGGTCTTTTCCACCACTCTGTTCGGACTGAGTAATCTCCGCAGATGAAGTGGCGTTGCGGTATCCGGCAGAAGACTGAACATGTTCCTCCTTTGGGCTGAATCCGCAGGTAAAAAACTCACTAGAGTCAATGGGACTTTCTGAAAACTCATTTCCTCAGGAAAAATAAAGGATAATTGAGGCAGCCCATTGGTGGTTGTAGTACTGTGCAATGTCAAAAACCGTATGGTTGCTATAGGCAACTTGGCAATCTCTTCCCCCATTTTTTTGCGCGTACGCCGTTGACGGCGCGGTTTAATTAACTATATATTTTTATGGTTCGGTCATTTTACGCACACTGCGATGCCACGTTTATTTTTATTATGTTACATATTTTTTATATGGAATTTGGGAAAAGCTCGATTTAAACTTAACCCCTACAGGACCCATGACGTACATGTACGTCATGAGACCGCTCCTGTTCTCTAACGTGGGGCCACGGCATGGCCCCGCGTCATAGCGGGTCGGGCCCGGCCTCTAACAACGGCCGGGACCCGTGGCTAATAGCAGCACTGATCATGACGCCGTGCACTATTAACCCTTTAGACGCGGCGTTCAAAGTTGATCGCCGCGTCTAGAGTGAAACTAAAACGTTGCCGATTAGCTCAGGGAGCTGTTCCGGATCGCCGAGGCGAAATCGCGGCATCCCCAACAGCTTAAAGGACAGCCGGAGGGTCCCTACCTGCCTCCATGCTGTCCGATCGCCGAATGACTGCTCAGTGCCTGAGATCCAGACATGAACAGACAAGCGGCAGAATCATTGATCAATGGTTTCCTATGAGAAACCACTGATCAATGTAAAAGATCAGTGTGTGCAGTGTTATAGGTCCCTATGGGATAACAATGATCAGTGTGTGCAGTGTTATAGGTCCCTATAGGAGCTATAACACGGCAAAAAAATAAAAAATAAAGTGATCATTTAACCCCTTCCCTAATAAGTTTGAATAACCCCCCTTTCCCCCCCCATTTAAAAAAAAAAAAAAAAATAAAAAAAGTCAAATAAAAATAAATATATGTGGTATCGCCACGTGCAGAAATGTCCAAATTATAAAAATCTCTCATCAATTAAACCGCACGGTCAATGGCGTGCGCAGCAAAAAAATTCCAAAGTCCAAAATAGTGCATTTTTGGTCACTTTTTATATCATGAAAAAAATTGCGATCAAAAAGTTTGATCAACACAAAAATGGTACCGCTAAAAACTTCAGATCACGGCGCAAAAAATGAGCCCTCATACCGCCCCATACGCAGGAAAAACAAACAAAAAAAGTTATGGGGTCAGGGACGGTTTAAATGTCCCTTTAGACGCTGCTGTCAACTTTGACAGCGGAGATCTAAAGGGTTAATAGCCGGCCGCGGCAATCGCCTCATGTCTGCTGTTAATGTCGGGCCCCAGCCGGAATGGCGCAGGCTCGAGTCAGGAGCCCGCGTCATACACAGCTTGCCGCCTCGTCCTTGGACGGCAACTGCAACCTTTGAAGTCTAAAGTGATGAATACAAACGGTATAGTGCGTCATCTGTTTATCTACATTTGTGGGCTCCAAACTGGAAGCTCCAGCTGTTGCAAAAACTACAACTCCCAGCATGCCCGGACAGCCGTTGGCTGTCCGGGCATGCTGGGAGTTGTAGTTTTGCAACAGCTGGAGGTCCACCGTTTGGAGTCCACTAACGCAGACTGAAGATGCTGGATGTAAAAACTCTTCTCTGCCGACACCTGTGCCGAGATTCCATGACGCAGGTGTGAACAGCGCCTTACAGTGAGCGTGTAGTATATACTAATTATAGGAGGCTATTATATACACCACACCCATCGGATTCCCCGGCAGCGGTGACTACACCGCGTATCACTGTATCTAGATACACAGTCCCTAATAACACGGCCAGTCAGGATCACGTGAAGATCTAGCCGCCATCTTCTCACGTGGAATTAGATCCTGGAAAAGCTGGGTGACAACCGGCAAAGCCACTGCTCTCCCGTTCTACTTCCCACAGAAGTGGACAGATGTCGCCCAGCTTTCCCCAACTCCTGAAAAGTTAAGTCATAAGGGGAGATTTATCAAAACCCATCCAGAGGAAAAGTGGCTGAGTTGCCCATAGCAACCAATCAGATCGCTGCTTTCATTTTGCAGAGGCCTTGTTAAAAATGAAAGTAGTGAGCTGATTGGTTGCTATGGGCAACTGGGCCACTTTTCCTCTGGGCAGGTGTTTTGATAAATCTCCCCCATAGGCTATAGTTGTGGGTTTCTCCTACTAAACTATATAGACTTACAATGCCTTTCAGGAGTATGGAAAAGCTGGGGGACAACCAAAATAGCAGCTTTCTCGTTATATACATAGTTGTCAGCCAGCTTTGCTAAACTCCTGAAAGGCAACAGTCTATATTTACTTTCATATGTATACAGTGAGAGTTGCGGCTGCCATAGTAATGGTAATATCAGTTGCCACCCAGCTTTCCCCATACTCCAGAAAGGCAATGCAGGTATATATAGTGTCCTAAGTATATAGAAGAGTCACAGCTATATCCGATGACTACCTTTCGGGAGTTTGGGAAAGCTGGGGGACATTTTTACACTGCTGTAGGATGTATAATGGGAAAGCAGTGGCTTTACATGGTGTCACCCAGCTTTTCCAGGATGGGATATTATAGTTGGCAGCATAATTCCACGTATGAAAGAGATGTCTATTCACTTCCATAGGCTGTATAATGGGAGATCTTCGGCTGTACCAGGCTACATTGCCTTTCAGGTGTTTAGGGAAGCTGGGTGGCGACTATTTACTTCCACTGTACGGTAGTTTCATCTAGTTGTCTCTCGGTGTCCTAAAAAGCAAGGTACTTGATACAGAGCTATAAATTATACAGCCTATGGAAGTTAGCAGACTGCATTGCCTTTCAGGAGTGTGGGGAAAGCTGGGTGACAACTGTTCACTTTTACAGGATGACGATGTACAGAGCTGCAGCTGCCATGGTCGCAGTTATATTGGTTGTCACCCAGTCTGGTACACAGCTTTCCTAATATACATCCTGATTTATCCTATGCAAGCGATCACACTACACTGTCATTCAGGAGGTTAGTAAAGCTGGGTGACAACCGGTATAATCGCTACTAGTGCAATCTCTGCTATCCCTTTACACGTTTGTGTAGGGAATAGACTACACTGCCTGTCAGGAACTTGGAAAGGTTGGGTAATAATTTCCATAAGATGTCTAGTAAAGTAATGGGTGCTGTAGTAGCAGCTTTCAGCTTTTCCACACTCCTGAAAAGCAACGATATACAGAGCAGGCACAGCTCTTCCACTATGCACCCACAGCTTGTTTATATTACACTACTTTCCCAGATATTAGGAAAGTTGGGTGACAATATAGCAGCTACTAAAACAGCCACAGATCTCACATTATACAACCTATGGGAGTTAACCATCACCCAGCTTTTCCAAACCTATAAAAGACAGAGATGAGCGAAGTTACAGTAATTCGATTCGTTTCGAACCTCGCGGCTCGGCGGTGCCGAGCCGCGAGGTTCGTGACGAATCGAATTAATGTAACTTCGCTCAGCTCAATTTTTTTTTATACGTTTGGAAAAGCTGGGTGATTGTATAATGTACTGTATTCACTTCCATAAGTTATATGTTGTAAAAGATGTCTGTGGTGGTTGGTTGTTGCCCAGCTTTCCCATACCCCTGAAAGGCAATGTAGTCTGATATAGCTGCTACTACTACAGCTCTGCCATTATGCATACAGCAGTAAATCGACTACATTGCCTGTCAGAGGTTTGGAAAGGCTGTGTGATTGCTAATTATTTCCATAGGATGTCTAAGGAGAGCAGGGGGGCGCTAAAGTAGCTTTTATGTCAGTAGTCCAACTTTTCCAAACTCCTGAAAGTCTAGTAGTCCAATAAAGCTACAGCTTTTCTATACAGCCCATGTAGGTGAATGGACTACATTGTGTCAGGATATTGAGAAAGCTGGATGACAGCTACTGCTGACACCACAGCTCTCCCATTTTAAATTCTACAAAAAAAAGTGAATTATTGTCACCCAGCTTTTCCAAATGTCGTCCATTTATGTTAGAGCTGTGGCTATTGTATTAGTGATGTGCCCATCAGAAGTGTAGTAAAGCTGGATAACAATACTATGGAGGCAGCTCTGCATTACATCCTATAGAGGTGAACAGGCACTACGGCTGGGCAGGACAGTGTAAAAGACATTTTTATGGAGGTCACCGCTTTGCTATACATCCTATAGACTCCTGTCAGGACTGTGGTAGAGCTGGGTGAGGAATCATGGTGACTACTGTACATTCTATAAAACTTGTCAGGACTGTGGTAGAGCTGGGTGAGGCAGACATTTTCTCTCTACTATAGACTCCTGTCAGGACTATGGTAGAGCAGGGCGAGGGATCATGGTGACTTCACTACATATCCTATAGACTCCTGTCAGGGCTGTGGTAAAGCTGGGTGAAGGAGTTATCTTTACCATACATCCTATAGACCAGCGTTTCCCAACCAGGGTACCTCCAGCTGTTGCAAAACTAAAATTCCCAGCATGCCCAGACAGCTGGATGCACCCTGGTTGGGAAATACTGCTACAGAATCCTGTCAGGGCTGTGGTAGAGCTGGGTAAGAGTCATTGTGTCTGAACTCTACAACCTATAGGCTCCTGTCAGAGCTGAGGTAAAGCTGGGTAAAGTAGTAATCTCTACTATACAACCTATAGACTCCTGTCAGGGGTGTGGTAAAGCTGGGTAAAGTAGTCATACCTCTACTATACATGCTATAGGCCCCTGTCAGGGCTGGGGTAGAACTGGGTGAAGCAGTCCTCTCTACTATACATCCTATAGACTCCTGTCAGGGCTGTGGTAGAGCTGGGCGAGGCAGTCCTCTATATATCCTATAGACTCCTGTCAGGGCTGTGGTAGAGCTGAGTGAGGCAGTCCTCTATATATCCTATAGACTCCCGTCAGGGCTATGGTAGAGCTGGGTGAGGCAGTCCTCTATATATCCTATAGACTCCCGTCAGGGCTATGGTAGAGCTGGGTGAGGCAGTCCTCTATATATCCTATAGACTCCCGTCAGGGCTATGGTAGAGCTGGGTGAGGCAGTCCTCTATATATCCTATAGACTCCCGTCAGGGCTGTGGTAGAGCTGGGTGAGGCAGTCCTCTATATATCCTATAGACTCCCGTCAGGGCTGTGGTAGAGCAGGGTGAGGCAGTCCTCTATATATCCTATAGACTCCTGTCAGGGCTGTGGTAGAGCTGGGCGAGGCAGTCCTCTATATATCCTATAGACTCCTGTCAGGGCTGTGGTAGAGCTGAGTGAGGCAGTCCTCTATATATCCTATAGACTCCCGTCAGGGCTATGGTAGAGCTGGGTGAGGCAGTCCTCTATATATCCTATAGACTCCCGTCAGGGCTATGGTAGAGCTGGGTGAGGCAGTCCTCTATATATCCTATAGACTCCCGTCAGGGCTGTGGTAGAGCTGGGTGAGGCAGTCCTCTATATATCCTATAGATCCCTGTCAGGGCTGTGGTAGAGCTGGGTGAGGCAGTCCTCTATATATCCTATAGATCCCTGTCAGGGCTGTGGTAGAGCTGGGTGAGGCAGTCCTCTATATATCCTATAGATCCCTGTCAGGGCTGTGGTAGAGCTGGGTGAGGCAGTCCTCTATATATCCTATAGATCCCTGTCAGGGCTGTGGTAGAGCTGGGTGAGGCAGTCCTCCATGTATCCCTGTCAGGGCTGTGGTAGAGCTGGGTGAGGCAGTCCTCTATATATCCCTGTCAGGGCTGTGGTAGAGCTGGGTGAGGCAGTCCTCTCCTATACATCCTATGCACTCCCGGTGTCATGGCGCCCCTATCCCGGTTACGAGTCCTCAGACAGGGGCCCCGGTCTCCCTCCATACAGAGGGCTCGGTAGTGAGGCCATGCTGGGGGTTGTAGTCCCCTCCGTCCCGTGTAGAAGACATAGAGGACAGATAAATGTCGCCGCGCCATGTCAGCCCGCAGCCCAGGCCGCACAGCCAACACAGAAAAAGAAAATGGCGCAGAGACTAAGTCCCCACCGACTGATCACTCACTTTCACCCGGGGAAAACACCGGCAAAAGCGGCTCCAGGGCGGCCGGGGACGGGGCAATCGGGGAGATCGGATCGGGCTGAAGCCGATGGTGTCCTCCCCGGGGGGCTGGGGGTCGGGATGGCCGAGATGTGAGGGGCTGGAGGTGAACAAAGGAGCCGGTGAGCGAGCAGACGGGACTTAGTCTCTGGACGCCATGTCTGCCCTGTTCTAGGAGGAAGGAGAGGAGGAGGGGAAAGACGAGAGGGGCAACCGGGGACAAACCAGGGGGACCGGGGCAAATAAAGGGGGGACGGGGGCAAATAAGGGGGGCACCCACCCCACACACCCGGTACTCACCGTTCGCCCGAAAATTCGAGTCAATCTGGGGGGGAAGAAAAGAAAAGATCAGGGGGGTGATCAGTACAACAGGGGGCGCTATGTACCCCAATAGGGTAACAGTAGGGGGCGCTATATACCCCGCGCGGGGGTAACTCTAGGGGGCGCTATAGCCGTACAGTGTGACCCCCCAACTAAGTTCACAGAATGGGCCACAGTAGTAATATAGGGCCCCCAGTGTGTAACTACTCCCGGGAATCACACTTCACAAGGGGGCGCTATACCGGGGTGACCGGCCATGTGCTGGGGGCACTTACCTGGGAGTCATTCTGACTGGTATCCCCGCTCATGGTGACCGAGTACAGGAGGGGGAGGGCACGGAATGAACGGGGAGGGGGATGCAGGTGCTAGCGGTGCAAGGAGGCTGCGGAGCGGTGAGTGCGCGGTATAGAGAGGAGAAGAAGCCGGGCACGGCCAGCACAGGCAACAGCCGAATGAGAGTGGGCAGAGACGATTGTGTAACAACTAAGTCCCGATTTGGATGCACTGCGCAGGCGCGGAGAATTTAAAAGGACTAAGGGAGGAGTGATGGAGCGGGATTGGCCACGCCTCTTCCGCACTCTGGCTCCTCCTTCTCGGGCGCTGGTGACGTCACTGCTTGTTACTTTAGTGACCGCGTCCTGGCCGGTCGGGATCGTGGACTTTGCTCTGTGTTTACATAGAATGAGCATTGGTTTCGCCTAAAACTATAACTCCCAGCATATGCTATCAACTACAACTCCCAGCATATACTACCAACTACAACTCCCAGCATATACTACCAACTACAACTCCCAGCATAAACTATAAACTACAACTCCCAGCATATACTACCAACTACAACTCCCAGCATATACTACCAACTACAACTCCCAGCATATACTACCAACTATAACTCCCAGCATATACTATAAACTACAACTCCCAGCATATACTATAAACTACAACTCCCAGCATATACTACCAACTACAACTCCCAGCATATACTACCAACTATAACTCCCAGCATATACTACCAACTACAACTCCCAGCATATACTACCAACTACAACTCCCAGCATATACTACCTACTACAACTCCCAGCATAAACTATCAACTACAACTCCCAGCATATACTATAAACTATAACTCCCAGCATATACTATAAACTACAACTCCCAGCATATACTACCAACTATAACTCCCAGCATATACTATAAACTACAACTCCCAGCATATACTACCAACTATAACTCCCAGCATATACTATAAACTATAACTCCCAGCATATACTATAAACTACAACTCCCAGCATATACTACCAACTATAACTCCCAGCATATACTATAAACTACAACTCCCAGCATATACTACCAACTATAACTCCCAGCATAAACTATCAACTACAACTCCCAGCATATACTACCAACTATAACTCCCAGCATATACTATAAACTACAACTCCCAGAATATTTACATCCACCATCTTCATTAGTGGTCTCCAAACTGTGGACTTCCAGCTGTTGCAAAACTACAACTCCAAGCATGCCCGGACAGCCGTTGGCTGGGAGTTGTAGTTTTGCAACAGCTGAAGGCACCCTGATTGGGAAACACTGATATAAAGAGATCCTTGTGTGAGGATAGCGACAGGAAGTGTACGAACCCTCTCGTTATAAGCCCCCCCCCCTACTTTATATCAGCGCCCCACAACCTGAGGCGACTCACAAGTTGTAAAAGGACAACTCTTATTGTGGTGGCGGGGTGTGTGGTGCAGGGCAGATGTTGTTACCCTAGGGGCAGATGGCATTAATCCCTTGTATTTGTGATGCCAGGGTGTGGTTAAGCCTAAAACCACCCGAAGGTATACCGCTGGATCCTGGGCCAGGCACGGGGGCAATAAAGACTCTGACGCCAAGTTATGGACAACGGTAGCTTTACTGAGGGTAGACAGATGGTGAAGTCTATACAGTTCAGCCAGGGCCCAGGGAGGTGACCAGTGACCCAGAGACCTTAAGGGTTTGCTGGGACTTGTAGTAGGACTGGACAATTGAATGCAGACCACTCTGACTTGACAGATGACAGGGACTGACTTGACTCATAAAGCTGTGACTTTATCTTACTTGACTTGATGGCGGCTGCAGGACTGGACTTTGAGGTCTCTGGACACACACACTAGACAGGACTGCACTGGACCTCAGCAGAGGAGAGAGAGAAGATCCACCCAGGGGTTATATGGGGGAGACCAGCAGGGAGCCCATAGATCACTCTTGGGATCACCTGGTCACTGGTACCTCCTGGGTAACAATCACATGACATAACTCTTAAAGATACAACACATTTTATAATACAATACACTGCAGAACATATGTACAGGGGGGAAACAGGTGCAAGGGGCCCTGGGGACACTGAAGGAGGCTGCCTGACAGGACACATGGGTACGGGGCAACATCTCCTGTACTGGGCCACCACATTATCATGCACTGACGGCTTATGAGTATCCAGATGTGGCAAAACTACAACTCCCATCATGTACCATCAGCCTGTTGCTCATTAGGTGTTTCAAAAAAATACAACTAGCATCAGTGTTTCGTTCAGGTGTTTTAAAACTAAAACTACCATCATACCCTGACAGCCTGTGTCCTTCCAGCTGTGGAAAAACTACAACTCCCATCATACCCTGACCGCCTGTGTCCTTCCAGCTGTGGAAAAACTACAACTCCCATCATACCCTGACAGCCTGGGTCCTTCCAGATGTGGAAAAACTACAACTCCCATCATACCCTGACAGCCTGGGTCCTTCCAGATGTGGAAAAACTACAACTCCCATCATACCCTGACCGCCTGTGTCCTTCCAGCTGTGGAAAAACTACAACTCCCATCATACCCTGACAGCCTGGGTCCTTCCAGATGTGGAAAAACTACAACTCCCATCATACCCTGACAGCCTGTAGCCCTCCAGATGTTTCAAAACTACAATTCCCGACATGTATCATCAGCCTATAGCTCTTCAGGTGTTTCAAAACTACAACTCCCATCATACCCTGACAGCCTGTGTCCTTCCAGCTGTGGAAAAACTACAACTAATGACACATGAACATTCCTTAGGCCGATCTCCATCTCACCATATTGTGTTTGCCGGCAGACACTGATCTGATTGCTATCTCCTATCATAGTATCTCCAGCCATTGCAAAACTACAACTCCCAGCATGCCCAGACAGTCTTTGGCTGTAATCCAGCTACCTATCTAGAGACATGTCCCTTCTATTCTTTCTTCAGGGTGTATTCACATACACAGGATCAGCTGCAGATTTAAAGTTGTAAGATTGTGGATCCGCAGCTGAGGATTTCTCTAGGCAATTCTTATGTATTTTTGATCACCTTGTAAAAGCTGCAGCTGATTCGGTGTGTGTGAATACAGCCTCAATGCAGATATCCTATGTGTGAACTACAATGCAGCTTCACACTGTAAACAATGGAAAGCGTGAACAAGCTTGGTGTGAACTAAGGAAGTTCAGGTATCTTCCCAGGAGCTGTCTTTAAAGCAAATGCTAATCTTATCTGTGGGCACCATGTTATAGAGCAGGAGGAGCTGAGCAGATGATATATACAATACAGTACAATCTGCAGATAACATGTTATAGAGCAGGAGGAGCTGAGCAGATGATATATACAATACAGTACAATCTGCAGGTATCATGTTATAGAGCAGGAGGAGCTGAGGAGATGATATATACAATACAGTACAATCTGCAGGTATCATGTTATAGAGCAGGAGGAGCTGAGCAGATGATATATACAATACAGTACAATCTGCAGGTATGATGTTATAGAGCAGGAGGAGCTGAGCAGATGATATATACAATACAGTACAACCTGCAGGTATCATGTTATAGAGCAGGAGGAGCTGAGCAGATGATATATACAATACAGTACAATCTGCAGGTATCATGTTATAGAGCAGGAGAAGCTGAGCAGATGATATATACAATACAGTACAATCTGCAGGTATGATGTTATAGAGCAGGAGGAGCTGAGCAGATGATATATACAATACAGTACAATCTGCAGGTATCATGTTATAGAGCAGGAGGAGCAGAGCAGATGATATATACAATACAGTACAATCTGCAGGTATCATGTTATAGAGCAGGAGGAGCAGAGCAGATGATATATACAATACAGTACAATCTACAGGTATCATGTTATAGAGCAGGAGGAGCTGAGCAGATGATATATACAATACAGTACAATCTGCAGGTATGATGTTATAGAGCAGGAGGAGCTGAGCAGATGATATATACAATACAGTACAATCTGCAGGTATGATGTTATAGAGCAGGAGGAGCAGAGCAGATGATATATACAATACAGTACAATCTACAGGTATCATGTTATAGAGCAGGAGGAGCTGAGCAGATGATATATACAATACAGTACAATCTGCAGGTATCATGTTATAGAGCAGGAGGAGCTGAGCAGACTATATATACAATACAGAACAATCTGTAGGTAACACATTATAGAGCAGGAGGAGCAGAGCAGATGATATATACAATACAGTACAATCTGCAGGTATCATGTTATAGAGCAGGAGGAGCTGAGCAGATGATATATACAATACAGTACAATCTGCAGGTATCATGTTATAGAGCAGGAGGAGCTGAGCAGATGATATATACAATACAGCACAATCTGCAGGTATCATGTTATAGAGCAGGAGGAGCTGAGCAGATGATATAGACCAGGGGTCCTCAAACTTTTTAAACGGGGGGCCAGTTCACGGTCCCTCAGACCGTTGGAGGGCCGGACTATAGATATCAAAACATGAACAAATTCCTATGCACACTTATATATCTTATTAGTGGACTACCACTTTAAGTTCGCAGCACAGATCCCCCACATTAGGTTGTAGTTCCCACAAATTAGGGTTGGCAGTACAGTTCCCCAACATTAGGTGCAGTACAATTCCCCCACATTAGGTGCAGTACAATTCCCCCACATTAGGTGCAGTACAATTCCCCCACATTAGGTGCAGTACAATTCCCCCACATTAGGTGCAGTACAGTTCCCCCACATTAGGTGCAGAATAGTCCCCCCACATTAGGTGCAGTACAATTTCCCCACATTAGGTGCAGTATAATGTTCCCCCACATTATGTGCAGTATATATGCCCCAAATTAGGTGCAGTATAGCTCCCCACATTAGGTGCAGCATGTTCCCCCACATTAGGTGCAGTATAGATCCCCCAAATTAGGTGCAGTATAGCTCCCCCAAATTAGGTGCAGTATAGCTCCCAACATTAGGTGCAGTATAATGTTCCCCCACATTAGGTGCAGTATAGCTCCCCACATTAGGTGCAATATAGATCCCCCAAATGAGGTGCAGTATAGTTCCCCACATTAGGTTGTAGTTCCCACACATTAGGGTTGGCAGTACAGTTCCCCAACATTAGGTGCAGTACAATTCCCCCACATTAGGTGCAGTACAATTCCCCCACATTAGGTGCAGTACAATTCCCCACATTAGGTGCAGTACAATTCCCCCACATTAGGTGCAGTACAATTCCCCCACATTAAGTGCAGTACAATTCCCCACATTAGGTGCAGTACAATTCCCCCACATTAGGTGCAGTACAATTCCCCCACATTAGGTGCAGTACAGTTCCCCCACATTAGGTGCAGTACAATTCCCCCACATTAGGTGCAGTATAGTCCCCCCACATTAGGTGCAGTACAATTTCCCCACATTAGGTGCAGTATAATGTTCCCCCACATTAGGTGCAGCATAATGTTCCCCCACATTAGGTGCAGTATATATCCCCCAAATTAGGTGCACTATAGCTCCCCACATTAGGTGCAGCATGTTCCCCCACATTAGGTGCAGTATAGATCCCCCAAATTAGGTGCAGTATAGCTCCCCCCAAATTAGGTGCAGTATAGCTCCCCACACTAGGTGCAGTATAATGTTCCCCCCACATTAGGTGCAGTATAGCTCCCCACATTAGGTGCAGTATAGATCCCCCACATTAGGTGCAGTATAATGTTCCCCCACATTAGGTGCAGTATAATGTTCCCCCACATTAGGTGCAGTATAATGTTCCCCCACATTAGGTGCAGTATAATGTTCCCCCACATTAGGGGCAGTATAGCTCCCATTAGGTGAAACATGTACCCCCACATTAGGTGCAGTATAGATCCCCCAAATTAGGTGCAGTATAGCTCCCCACATTAGGTGCAGCATGTTCCCCCGCATTAGGTGCAGTATAGTTCCCCCACATTAGGTGCAGTATAGTTCCCCCACATTAGGTGCAGAACTGTTCCCCCACATTAGGTGCAGTACAGCTCCCCCACATTAGGTGCAGTATAGCTCCCCACATTAGGTGCAGTATAGTTCCCCCATATTAGGTGCAGCATGTACCCCCACATTAGGTGCAGTATAGATCCCCCAAATTAGGTGCAGCATGTTCCCCCACATTAGGTGCAGCATGTTCCCCCACATTAGGTGCAGTATAGATCCCCCAAATTAGGTGCAGTATAGCTCCCCACATTAGGTGCAGTATGTTCCCCCACATTAGGTGCAGTATAGTTCCCCCACATTAGGTGCAGTATGTTCCCCCACAGACATACAGCCTCCAGCCATACAGTGTATGGCTGGAGGCTGTATGCCTGTGTTCTGCCCCCACTTAAGTGCAGGTAACATGTTATAGAGCAGGAGGAGCTGAGCAGATGATATATACAATACAGTACAATCTGCAGGTATGATGTTATAGAGCAGGAGGAGCTGAGCAGATGATATATACAATACAGTACAATCTGCAGGTATCATGTTATAGAGCAGGAGGAGCTGAGCAGATATATACAATACAGTACAATCTGCAGGTATCATGTTATAGAGCAGGAGGAGCTGAGCAGATGATATATACAATACAGTACAATCTACAGGTATCATGTTATAGAGCAGGAGGAGCTGAGCAGATGATATATACAATACAGTACAATCTGCAGGTATTGGGTTATAGAGCAGGAGGAGCTGAGCAGATGATATTTACAATACAGTACAATCTGCAGGTAACATGTTATAAAGCAGGAGGAGCTGAGCAGATGATATATACACAATACAGTATAATCTGCAGGTAACATGTTATAGAGCAGGAGGAGCTGAGCAGATGGTATATACAATACAGTACAATCTGCAGGTATCATGTTATAAAGCAGGAGGAGCTGAGCAGATGATATATACAATACAGTACAATCTGCAGGTATCATGTTATAGAGCAGTAGAAAGAGCAGAGATTTCAATTAATAAGTTATACTGTAACTTAAATGGGCACTTTAAGAATTAAAAACTTTTTAAATGTTGTACATCTTACTTCATAAAAATGTTATCTCTTTTTTTTATAGAAATCATGGCTTATAAAAAAAGACCATTAGGGATCCCCATACAAATCAGAAAATCCTGTAATCCTGCCTGTCTGCAGCATCATCTTTGTCCCAACTGAAGCACAGACTGGGATAAAGTCTAGGAAGTGAGGGTTGGACTAGCACTCCTCTGTGCTCACTCCTGTCATATCAGACTGCAGCATGAAAACAGAGAGAAGGAGGTTACAGAGCAGCCTGCAGTGATTGGATGAAGAGACCCAGCACAGCACAGCAGACTCAGAGAAGAAGGGAATGCATGGTGAGTGAAGGCGGGCTCAATGCTTGCCTCGGACATGCCCCTTCCTGAGCAGTGGATGTCAGAATGAGTGAGCAGCAGACTGAGGGATTTGTGAGCCAAATACAGAAGCTAGACACATTAAAAAGACACGTAAAGCATCTGCATGAGTAACATATAGAAGCATTATTTTTATGATATGACAATTACGTTTTAACCCCTTAAAGGGCTACTCCGCCCCTAAATCGTGGGAGGTCGCCGCTAGGCACATTCATGTCTATGGGAGGAAGTGTGACAGCTATGTATGAGCTGTCACGCCCCTTCCATAGACATAAATGGAGGAGGCATGACATCATAAACACAACACACGGCCTGGAGATCATGGTGGGTCCCATCGGCTGGACCCCCGAGATCAGACATCTTACCCCGTACCCTATGTATAGAGGATAAGATGTTTAAGGACGGAGTACCCCTTTAGGGACACAGCCAATTCAATTTTTGAATTTTGTTTTTTCCTCCTCGCTTTCTAAAAATCAAAACTATTTTATATTTCCATCCACAGACCCATATGAGGGCTTGTTGTTTGCACGACCAATTGTACTTTGTAATAATATTACTTATTTTACCATGAAATGTTTGGCAAAACAAAAAAAATATTTGTGTCGGGAAATTGAAAAGAAAACTGCAGTTTTTGCAAATTTTGGAAAGTGTCGTTTTCATGCTGTACACCTTATGGTAAAAATGTTTTCTTTATTCTGTGGGTTAATACGATTAAAATAAGTAGGTATAAAATTGCTCTAATTTTTCCAATAGCATGTTATTAAAAAATGTGCTTCTTTCTATTTCCTTTTTCACTTTTAAAAAATGACCACTAGGGGTCTCCCTACCAGTCCTGGCCTAAATCTCAGACTGCAGCCGAGACACAGACAAGCTCAGCACTGCTCCATTTTTGCAGTAGTGATCTGTAGTTCTTATCGGTACCACTTTAGAGTATATGTGACTATTTAAACATTTTTTATTATTTTTCTTTTAATGTGATGTGACAAAAAAAGGCAGCAACTTTTCAACTTTTTTATTTTTTTTTTACGTTTACGCCGTTCACCATACAGGATCATTAACATTATATTTTGATAGTTCAGACATTAATGCACATGCCGATACTAAGTATGTTTATTAACTTTTTTTAAGTTTTTTGGGGTAAAATGCGAAAAAGGGTCCCTTTACATTTTTATTGGTGGATGGGCTTTTGCAAAGTTTTTGGAAAACTTTTTTTTACAATTTTGTTTACACTTTTTATGTCCCCATAGGGGACTATTCTTTGTAATCTTTAGATTGCAGATACTGATCAGTGCTATGCATATGCATTGCACTGATCAGTATTATTAGCAATCTTCTTCTCTGGTTTGCTAGAAGGCTGATGAGAGAAGAAGATTCAGGAAGAGCGGTGGATGCATTTAAGGGGACATCCATCCGCCATCTTGGATGTTTGGATCCCCGCAGCCGTGCCACTGGCTGCAGATGCCGTGATCAGTATTAATGGCGGACATCAGTGTGATTATCCCCATAACTGGAGGGTTCCTGGCTGCTGACAGCAGCTGGGACCTGTCGTGCATGAATCAAGCGCAGCTCCTGTGCTCGCTTCATGTATAAGATGTAAATATACGTTCTGGTGTGTTAAGTACCAGGACGTACATTTACATCCTATGTTGTTAATGGGTTAAAGGTGTATTCCAGTTATGAAAAACTTATATCCTATTCACAGGATAAGGCATAAGTGTTTGATCGCATTGGGTCCGTTCCAGAATGGGGCCCATCTCTCCCTACTTACCACTCTGGCCCCTACCTTCCGAGAAGTACTAGTCTCAGCAGTGACAAGCCGCTGAACCAATCAACAGCCAGGGGCATCGCCAGGGTGGCTAACGGGGCTAACGCCAATAGTCCCGGGTCTCGGCGCTGACGCTGCTCACTGTTTTATAGCGTCCGTGGCGCAATAGCGCAGTGTGCACTTTGAGACAGTGAGCCTGCCGGCCGGCCCGGGTCTGATGATGGATGACGCACAAGTGACGTTCCTCCGCAGACCCATGCAGGAGGACGTCAGTGATGTCACTCGTCAAACCCCCGCCAGAGAAGAGAAGCGCTGCCAGTTGAGTGTGTCTCTGTGTATGTGTGTGTCTTTGTCTGTCTGGGTGTGTCAGTGTGTGTGTGTGTGTCTGTCTGTGTAGGGGTGGGGGGACTAGGCTACCTAATGTGAGGAAACTATACTACCTAATGTGGGGAAACTGCGCTACCTAATGGGGAGAAACTGCATTACCTAATATGGGGAAACTATGCTACTTAATGTGGGGAAACTATGCTACTTAATGTGGGGAAACTATGCTGCCTACCTAATGTGGGGAAACTATGCTGCCTACCTAATGTGGGGAAACTATGCTGCCTACCTAATGTGGGGAAACTATGCTGCCTACCTAATGTGGGGAAACTATGCTGCCTACCTAATGTGGGGAAACTATGCTGCCTACCTAATGTGGGGGAACTATGCTGCCTACTTCATGTGGGGGAACTATGCTGCCTTCCTAATGTGGGGGAACTATGCTGCCTATTTAATGTGGGGGAACTATGCTGCCTATCTAATGTGGGGGAACTATGCTGCCTACCTAATGTGGGGGAACAATGCCTGGACCTGGGAGAGCTGGCACAGCAGAAAGGTATTTGACACACATGGTGAAGAGGTGGGGTAGATGTGTTGGCCACAGCACGACCCCACCACCATCTTATGTCCCTCTGTAGATGTAAGAAAACTACAACTCTCAGCATGCCCAGACTGGGATTGCTGAGAGTTGTAGTTTTGCAACATCTAGAGGCATCTAGAGGCAACTTGGTTGTAAAAAAATAAATAAAAAAACACTGCATTGAAAGGCTTCCAAGACAGTGTTCCACAACCAGGGTGCCTCCATGTGTTGCAAAACTACAACTCCCAGCATGCCTAGACAGCCAAAGGCTGTTTCAGCATGCTGTGAGTTATAGTTTTGCAACAGCCGAAGGAACCCTGGTTGGGAAACACTCACCTACTGTCATACCTAACTGCCTAGCTACATACCTGACTATCTGCCTACTAACCTGGCTACCTAACTACCTGGCTAGTTGCTTACCTACATACCTAACTACTTGGCTACCTATGTGCCCATTTTTACTGAGCGGGACACCAAGGGGGCATTTTTTATGGTATGGAGGCCTTTAGATGGGGAGATTGTGTAGAGGAGGGCACTGGATGCAGAGTCTAACATGTTTGTCCTGCAGATGCCGAAGAGATGAAGTTTTGGCTGGAAGAAGCCGTCATGTTGGTCTGATCCGAATGGAGAAGAAAAAGAAAGAGGACGCAGCTGATCATAAAAGAGGTCTGTGAGTCCCTAGATGTAATTTTATATCTACGTTCACACGTGCGTATATTCTGCTGTAGACTTGCTGCCCACTACCTCTATATGGTCCTGTGTATAATCACTTATATGGTATACAGAGCCTATTTACAGCTGGTATCTACCTCTATATGGTCCTGTAAATAATCACTTATATGGTATACAGATCCTGTGTACAACTGGTATCTACGTCTGTATGGTGCATGTATTTGGGAATATTGGGGACATTTATCAATGTTTGCTTATGTATTCCTTTTTTTAGTTCTTTTTTTCTTACAATTTTTTTTGCTTATGTGCAACTTATTTATCAACTGGTTTCAGTCTGTTGATAAATTTATTTCAGGTAAGCAATAAAAAATCACTTTTTGCTTTGGTAAGCAAGTTTCTTTTTTTTTTTTTTGCTTAGGGCACTGCAGAATCAAAAAGTCGCACATAAAATAGAGTCGTCGCACATGTGACTTTTTTTGCAACAATTTTAAGCAAAAAAAAACAAAAAACTACTAATTGCTTTAATAAATGTCCCCCATGGTCTTATGTATAGTTTATTTTATTCAGTAACAAATATAGTGTTATTAGTCAGTGGTAACGGTGGTCATTGGATGGCGGTATTATTTGTTCCTACTAGTAACACTGACAACTAGCAGTGTGCACCTGTGCAGGTGTATCATTTTATTTGTAGATGCTGAGAATTTTTTTTTTATTGTACTGGTATTATTAGTAATATTTGTCTTAGTTTTGATTAGATATGGTCACTAACAGTATGGCGGTAATATGTATGGTGATAATATTTATCCTTGTATACTGTGCGCAATTGGGTGTGATTGAGGGCGTGGTTATGGGTGTGACTGGGGTGTGGTTATGGGCGTGACTGGGGTGTGGGTGGCGTGGCTTGGGCTATGGGCTCTAGCCCTTGGTCTTTTGCAGACCTAGCAACGCCCCTTACAACAGCTGAGGTGGGACATCACTGCAGCCGGGGATTCACTGAACGGCCCATCACTGCCTAAACCATCGGACGGTGGGGACTGGAGCATTGAGTGGGTTTCCAGTGGTCAGACCCCCTGCGATAAGACACTTATCCCCTATCCTGTGGATAGGGGATAAGCTTTGCATCGCTGGAATACCCCACTAAATGTATAGTGTTGTTAGCTGGCCAACATATTGCACCACATTTGTCCTTTATGCTGGAAATACTACTACTATTATATACCTCCTTGACTTATGCCAGAGAACAGTCATTTGGCTTATGTTACAACAACGGAGCCCTAAGGATACATTTGGAATATCTGCAGAGAGCGGACACATATGCCTAACACACACTGTGAAGATAGCTTTATTTGGGCAGCATGCTGTATGGCAGGGCTGGTTTTAGGCTTAGCGTGGCCCTGGTCAAAATCAAAAGTGGGGCCCCAAAAGTCGTAATAGTGCACCAACCAGATTTGCTAATTTTTGGTCACTTCAAATACCATAAAAAATATCTAAAAAGCAATTGAAAAGTCCCATCAAAACAAAAATGGTACCGATAAAAACTACAAATCACAGCGCAAAAAAAATACCCTCATACATCCTCATATACAGAAAAATTATAGAGTTATAGGGATCGGAATAGTACAATTTTATATTTTTGTGTAGTTCCCCCCACATTAGGTTGACAGTATAGTTCCCCCACATTAGGTTGTAGTTCCCCCACATTAGGTTGGCAGTATAGTTCCCCCACATTAGGTTGGCAGTATAGTTCCCCACATTAGGTTGGCAGTATAGTTCCCCACATTAGGTTGGCAGTATAGTTCCCCCACATTAGGCTGGTAGTATAGTTCCCCCCACATTTGGTTGGCAGTATAGTTCCCCCACATTAGGTTGGCAGTATAGTTCCCCCCACATTAGGTTGTAGTTCCCCACATTAGGTAGGCAGTGGCCCCCCCACAGACATGCAGCCCTCAGCCATATACAGTATATGGCTGGAGGCTGTATGTCTGTGTACTGCCCTACTTCAGCGCTCTGACCACCGCTCCTCCGGTCAGGGGGTCACGATCTCCTTCTATGGCCTATAGGCCATAGCAGTAGGTCCCGGGACCGGAGGAGCGGTGGTCGGAGCACCGAAGCTAACGTGCAGCTTGTAACTTACCATGTCGGTCAGCGCGCGTCCTCCTCCTTGATGGTCCGTTCCTCCATTCATATGGGCGTGGCGTCCCTGCGTGCGCTACCTCCCAGCGGCCCCTGCATTTTTAAAGTTAATGTGGGGCCGCAGAAAGATAACTGTGACATCCTTGTGTCCCGAAAAGATCTTTTGCGACACAGGGATGTCCCGAATGTTGGCTGTTCGGTGGCGGATCCAGGGGGGATCCGCCACTCAGCAGCCCACAGGGGGCCTCCTGGGGGATGGGGGCCCTGGGCAATTGCCCGGTTTGCCTCGCCTTAACGCCGGCCCTGCTGTACGGCACTCATAATAGGAAACAATTTTCTATAGCAATGATGACAATATATCATTTAGGTTTGGGGGGGTTGCTCATCTGTTTTACCCCTGAACACCTGGTTTTGGAAACTTCCATTGCCATAATACCTGGCTAAACCATAAAGGGTTACTCCGCCTCTAGACATCTTATCCCCTATACTTTGGATAGGGGATACGATGTATAGGTGCGGAGTACCCCTTTAAGGTAAGTGGATTCAGAGGTGTCTACTAGATTCTTATTTATCTCCTCTTGCACATATGGCTGAATTACCATTGAGCTAACAGCTATTGCATGGCTATGGCCAGGTTTATTGCTCCTGTTGCAGGAATTATTCAGAGGCGGAAGCCATAGGGAAATTGGACTCTTGACAATTTTCCGGAAGCCATTAAAAGGTTACAAACTCTTTACAACAGACTATAGACTGCCATAAACAGCGATCCCCAGGAGACATCCAGATCTCGGCTCAATCACAGAGAATGACCCTGGATAACCTGTGGCTACTTGTATTCTCTCTCAAGATATAGTTACAGTGCTAACATAGGTGATAAGGCTGAAAAGACACAGGTCCAGAAAGTCCAACCTATAATATACTGTGTTATGACAAAAGATGGCAAAACCCACTATACAGCAGACTAAAATGACCCCTTATTAAAGGGGTACTCCCGTGGAAAACGTTTTAAAAAAAAATTTTTTTAAATCAACTGGTGCCAGAAAGTTAAACAGATTTGTAAACTACTTCTATTAAAAAATCTTAATCCTTCCAGTACTTATCCGCTGCTGTATGCTCCAGAGGAAATTCTTTTATTTTTGGAACACAGAGCTCTCTGCTGACATCATGACCACAGTGCTCTCTGCTGACATCTCTGTCCATTTTAGGAACTGTCCAGAGCAGCATATGTTTTCTATGGACAGTTCTTAAAATGGACAGAGATGTCAGCAGAGAGCACGGTGGTCATGATGTCAGCAGAGAGCTCTGTGTTACAAAAAGAAAATAATTTCCTCTGTAGTATTCAGCAGCTAATAAGTACTGGAAGGATTAAGATTTTTTTTATAGAAGTAATTTACAAATCTGTTTAACTTTCTGGCACCAGTTGATTTAAAAAAAAAAAAAAACAGTTTTCCACGGGAGTACCCTTTTAAGCGAAATGTTTCTTCCTAACTCCAGATTAAATTCTTTCATGAATGTCCCATGGGGTGACAGCTACTTGTGCCTCCTGTCCCTGCGCCCCAGACCCTAATAGGCCACTCCCTCTCCCCTATCCTCTCCATGGTATATGGCTCTGTGCCATGGTTTAAATGTAAAAAAAAAATTTAAAAATTAAAATTAAAAATTAAATTTTATCCCTTTGTGTATTTATCAAGCCATGACACTCTATATGTTGTGACACACCTTGTATCTCACACATATTCCATCTATACATTGGCACTTTTGGGGCTCATTCCACACTGACCATCTGTTGTACATTGGGGAATGTGCATTTGTTGGTTTCTTTTCCCACAAGACAATTTCATTATGCAATTCATGTCCATACCTGCCTAGATATAATTGTATGGTTTTTGGGGCATTTTATTTGCAGGTCCTACTGGTTACTGTTATACATACGAAACTACTTTAAAGCTGCATTTTCATTGTACCTCCCTGATGACGCCACCAACACTGGTGGTAGAAACGCGTTGGTGGTACTTTTAATACACTTGAAACTCTTTTATTATTTTTCTGATTTGCCCGGCTAGGGTGGCTGGGCCCTGCCAAGCCTGGTCGGTGCTTAGACGGTTTTCTGTTCTGTATAGCTACTATTTAGAGATACAATCACTTTATCACGAGTGTTACTTATAGATTTTAATTAATACCCAGTAAAAGTTATGTTTTAAGGCACGTCCGGAGCACTAATCTCCCTTCTTGTTTGTTAATGTCCCATCTCCAGAAATTGTTAACCCGAAACCTATAATTAGGGATGAATGAACCTCCCAAAATTTGTTTGGGGAAGATACATGTTATGATTCAGCAGGCTGGAGGTGGATCCTCTGTGTCAGCGAGGTATAGGCATGGACCGTACCGGTGGATCGGTTCTAAGTTGCTACTGGTATTCACCAGAGCCTGCCGCAAAGCGGGATGGTCTTGCTGCGGCGGTAGCAACCAGGTCATATCCACCGGTAACGGCTCAACCTCGCTGACTGCTGAGAGTGGCGTGGGACAGGAGCACTAGACAGAGGCAAGGTCAGACGTAGCAGAAGGTCAAGGCAGGCAGCAAGGTTCGTAGTCAAGGGCAACGGCAGAAGGTCTGGTAACACTGGTAAGGGCACTCACAGGAACGCTTTCAATAGGCACAAGGCAACAAGATCCGGCAATGCAGGGAAGGGGAAGTGAGGTAAGATAGGCCTGGAGCAGGTGAGCTAATTACACTGATTGGGCCAGGCACCAATTAGCGGTGCACTGGACCTTTAAATCATAGAGAGTTGGCGCGCGCGAGCCCTATAGAGCGGAGCCGCGCGCGCCAGGACGTGACAGCCGGGGACCGGGACAGGTAAGTAGATTGGGATGCGATCCGCGTGCGGGCACGTCCCGCTATGCGAATCGCATCCCCGCCGGCAGTGTCAGTGCAGCGCTCCCGGTCAGCGGGTCTGACCGGGGCGCTGCAGAGAGGAGAACGCCGCGAGCGCTCCGGGGAGGAGCAGGGACCCGGAGCGCTCGGCGTAACAAAACACTTAATTTTGAACCAAACTTGACAGATTTATACAGGAGCAGGGACTCCTGTCAAATGAAAACTAAATGGGGAGGTAAACATTGTATTCTTCACCGCTCAGTTAACAACTCTCTGGGCCTGCAGAACATCTAGCCTATTGAATATACTGAGTGTCAGTGATGATGATGATGCATTCAACATCGCCATTTACCTCTGGATAGACACAGACATTAGCGTTATGTATTCAATGTATAGGTCAGCAGTCAGTGTACAGGGACTCTCTATGCTGTGCATACTTTCTACTCTCTTGTATAAAGTTTCCATAGCACCCTACACCACAGAAAAAAACAAATGTGTCCCTGAGATCCGTCCCAAATTTTTTTTTTTATCAGTCGCGGTCTGAGTGTTCAGACCCCGACCAATCTCTAATACATGTCGGGAGAGAAGCAAGCGGGAGCTTATATTGCTCTGTGTCTGCGACCAAAACTGTCCAAAAAAAAATCCTTTAAAAGACTTACAAAAGCAACAAAAAACAAAACAAAAAAAACAAAACAAACCTAAAATATTAATAAAACATATAACAATGGAGAGATTGATCCAATGAACTTGTCTGACTTCCAGTGTGTGGGGTGTGAAATTTTCTTCAGGCTCAATTGGCAGATGTAATTTATTTTGGAGCAAAGTTTATCATTAACATGGTGTTTGTATTCTGCAGCTGATGTCTTAAAGGGTACCTCTCATCAAAAAAACTTTTGATATATTATAGATTAATGTATGCAGAATAACTTTACAAGTGCATGTTATTAAGAAATATGCTTCTTTCTATTTAATTTCCCACTTTGAAGAAATGACCACTAGGGGTCTCCCTACCAGTCCTGGCAGCAAGCATTTCAGACTCATGCTGGAGTCCTAAACACTACGAGCTGCCAGTCTGCTTTGTTCACAAAGGAGAACACTCAGAGCTTCCAGCCTGCTTTGTTCACAGCCTGTTTGGCTGTGAACAAAGCAGGCTGGCAGCTCTGAGTGTTTAGGACTCCAGCATGAGTCAGAAATGCTTGCTGACAGGACTGATCGGGAAAAATACAATAGAAAGAAGCATATTTTTCATTAACATGCTATTGGAAAGTTATTCAACATTCATTAATCTAAAATATAGCAAAAGTTTATTTGATGAGAGGTCCCCTTTAAGATAGTTTTGTACACTGCGTTGTTTTTTTAAAATTGTTTAAGCAGTTTAGTTTTTTAAATACACTACAAACAAACAATATTTTAAAGGGGTACTCCGCCCCTAGACATCTTATCTCCTATCCTTTGGACAGGGTCTCCCAGCTGCACCTGGCGTTCGTTTAGAGCATGGGGTGCAGCTCCGGAGGCTCGTGATGTCACGGCCGCGCCCCACTTGTGATGTCAAGGCCACGCCCCCTCAATGCAAATCTATAGGAGGCCGTCACTCCCCCTCCCATAGACTTGCATTGAGCGGGCGTGGCCGTGACATCATGAGTGGGGCATGACCATGACGTCACGAGCCTCCGCCCCGCATCGCCAGTCATTTGGTGTACAGTTCGCTCCGTGCACCAGTTGTCTGGGGTGCTGCAGCCGAGATCGTGGGGGTCCTCAGTAGCGGGACCCCCACGATCAGACATCTTATCCCCTATCCTTTTGATAGAGGATAAGATGTCTAGGGGCGGAGTACCCCTTTACCCCCTTTTTTTTTAATCTACGGTAAGTATTGGCCTTTTTTTGTGTTCTTATCTTTTTTCCATAAACTTTTCTGTAGGACTATAGCAAAAATACACCATCAAAACCACATAAATGAATGCCAATGGTTACAAGTTAAAAAAGGAAAAAAACAATGGCAAATGGTTATAACAGTTACAGTGAAAGGCAAAGAAACGTGTTTGTTTTAGAAGGGCAGCATGGCTGGAAAGTATACATTTATTTCCTCCTTGGCTTTTGTTCATATAGTCTAAGCTATAATGCAAATAAGCTACCGGAACGCATTGGATTCGTCCCACCTGGAAACGCAGCTTCTTCATTTGTTGCACACAATTCTACAACTGGACATCACTTCCAATTATTTAACTGGGGTTGTTTTTGGTGGGAAGCACATTGTATTTCTGCAAGCACCATTCACAAAAACGATAGCAGAAAAAGGATCCAGCAGTCCAAGGGTACAATAAAACTCGAAGTTTTACAGTATTTAATCTGTGTAAAAGTGAAAATGAACATACAGTCTCAAAAAGGAAAACAGAGGCTTGACGCGTTTCGCAGTGAACCACTTAATCATACGCTATTCTTGTGGAATATCTGTGCACTCCTAGGCTCCTCTACTTTTATGGTGAGATGATTGTTTGCCTTTGCATTCACAAAAATGAGATAGTCACAAATATTTCTACAACAAATCTGCCGCATGTGACTTTACTGACCTAGTCTCTTCTGGTATCTTCTGTGGTTTCCCTCCAAAAGAAGAAAATCTCAGACCAATGTACTGCGGTTCGAACAGGATAATCTTGGAAATCTTGGGATCTTGATAGCTACAGTCCTCAATGGAGGCACGAAAGCTTAAAGGGGTACTCCGCCCTTAGACATCTTATCCCCTATCAAAAGGATAGGGGATAAGATGTCTGATCACAGGGGTCCAGCTGCTAGGGACTCCCCGCAATCTCGTCTGCGGCACCCCAGACTTCCAGTGCTCGGAGCAAACTTCCACGCGATCTCCCTGCTGCACCCCAGCGTTTTTAGAGCAGCACCGGAGGCTTATGACATCATGGTCGCGCCCCGCTCGTGACATTATGGCCATGCCCCCCAATGCAAGTCTATGGGAGGGTGAGTGACGTCCATCACACCCCCTCCCATAGACCTGTATTGAGGGGGTGTGGCCGTGACATCACCAGCGGGGCGCGACCATGATGTCATAAGCCTCCGATACTGCTCTAAAAATGCCGTGGTGCAGCAGGGAGATCGCGGGGGTCCTGCCGCTGGGTAGGGGATAAGATGTCTAGGGGCGGAGTACCCCTTTAAAGGGAGTCTGATAGTTTCAAGGGTTCAGCTTCCCTTTAAATAGTTATTTTTACACAAGGAGGCACCACTGCTTGAATTATTCTCAAAATACAACATTTTGAAGAGTATAACAGTAAGAGTATTACCCAGCATGGAGTCTGTTTCAGGAACCTGTTCTCTCTGCAGAGACATCTCTCAGGCTTGGGTTTCTTTACACAGGTCCACCCCCATCTATTCCTTCCCACCAGCTATCTGACAACTTCCTCTCTCTTATAGATCCAATATATTTCCCAACAAAGCACCGCCCAGTAGGCTATCTCCTTCTACTATTGCTACTAGGCCCCACAAAGGCCCAAATCTACATTGTCTCTTAGCCCTGTCGCAAAGAAGGTTATCTAAAAACAGAAGTGAGAGCGCTCCATGGTGTATTAAAAGAGATATATAATTAAAGAAAGGGAAGGCATGAAAGCCGCTCATAGCATACGCAACAATGGTAAACGCATAAATGAGAACGAGTGATCCGCTGGAGCAAGTTGATATATATATATAAGTTTTTTCCTGGATAACCCCCTTAACCCTCTCACTACAAGTGCTGTCACGCCCCCTCCCATAGACTTGCATAGTGGGGGTGACGTCACATGGGGGCGGAGTCGTGACATCACGATACTCCGGCCCCGTGGTCAGCACCCGGCAGTTTGTGAGCTGGCAGCGAAGCGTGCAGCTCAAAGAGGTGGGTGCTGAATGCAAGATTGCAGGGGGTCCCATGCAGAGGGACCCCCCGCGGTCAGACATCTAATCCCCTATCATTTAGATAGGGGATAAGATGTCTTAAGGCGGAGTACCCCTTTAATATGGGATTGGAGGTAAATCAATAAAATTTGTATTTTTTAATCTATTGCAACGAAATAATGTGCTATATGGAGAAAAGATCAGAGACTGTGCTATGTGGAGGTCCTCGAAAGACCCCATGAATAAATTAGCATAACTTGGCGCGAAGCGCGTCCCCATAGCACAGCCTCTGATCTGTTGATAAACAGTGCCAGAAAAAGAAAAAATATTGTGTTTTCAAATAAATGCAATGGACTGTAAAAGAAAAGATGTCTGATCAGAATGAAGGGTCGGATCTTTCAGGAAATATTCCCGAATTACCGTTAAACCTAGATTAGTGTTAATATTGGGGTATAAAGAGCAAACAAGGGTTAGAAGAGAAAAAGATGGTGGTAAATTAATGTTACGGAGTTCTGAAATTAATTGAGAAGAGGTTTTTAAATATGAAGGTGACTGTAAAACATAAGACTGTAAAAATAAATCAACATAATGGGATAAATTGGCAGTAATAGATGAAATTCCTGAAATAATAGGGCGACCCGGAGGGTTAACTGAACATTTATGAAGTTTTGGTAAGTAATAAAAGTTGAGAAGGGAATAGTGTTTAATTGCAAGAAAAGAGAATTCCTTTTTATTAAGTAAAAATGTGTCTTCTGCTTGGTTAATCATACTGATATATGCTTCATAATACCTTAACCCTTTAAGGACCCGGGCTTTTTCTGTTTTTTCATTTTCAATTTTTCCTCCTTAACTTTAAAAATCATAACTCTTTAAAATTTTCACCTAAAATTCTATATGATTGCTTATTTTTTGCGTCACTAATTCTACTTTGTAATGACATTAGTCATTTTACCCAAAAATGTACGGTGAAATGGGATAAAAAAATCAATGTGTGACAAAATTGATGAAAAAAACACTATTTTATAAGTTTTGGGGGCTTCCGTTTTTATGCAGTACATTTTTCGGCAAAAATGACACCTTATCTTTATTCTGTAGGTCCATACGGTTAAAATGATCCCCTACTTATATAGGTTTGATTTTGTATCACTTCAGAAAAAAATCATGAATACATGCAGGAAAATGTATACGTTTAAAATTGTCATTTTCTGAGCACTATAACATTTTTATTTTTCTGTGTTCAGGGCGCTATGAGGACTCATTTTTTGCGCTGTGATCTGAAGTTTTTAGCGGTACCATTTTTGTTCTGATCAACCTTTTTGATCACTTTTTATTCACATTTTTGTGGCATAAAAAGTGATCAAACATGTGTTAATTTGGACTTTGGAATTTTTTTGCGCGTATGCCATTGAACGTACGTTTAAAAAGCGGTATATTTTTATAATTCAGACATTTCCGCACGTGGCGATACCACATATGTTTATTTTTATTTACATTTTATTTATTTACATCATTTTTTTATTCTTGGAAATGCCGGGTGATTCAAACTTTTATTAGGGGAAGGGATAATTGAAAGGGTTAATGATTTTTTTTACACTTTTCTTATGCAATATTATAGCTCCTATAGGGGGGGGCTATAACATTGCATGTACTGATCTTTAACACTGATTGATGCATCTCCATAGGAATGGATCAATCAGTGTTTTCGGCGATTGATTGCTCAGGCCTGGATCTCAGGCTTGAAGCATTCAATCGGCGATCGGACAGCACAGGAGAAGGTAAGAGACCTCCTCCTGTGCTACAGCTGTTCGGGATGCCGCGATTATACCGCGGCGATCCCGAACAGCTCCCTGAGCTAGCCGGGCACTTTTAATTCCGTTTTTAGCCGCGTGGCTCAGCTTTGAGCGCGCGGCTAAAGGGTTAATAGCGCGCGGCACCGCGATCAGTGCCTCGTGCTATTAGCGGCGGGTCCCAGCTTCACTATGACGCCGTGCCTGCCGCGATATGAGGCGGGGTCACCGTGTGACCCCGCGTTATATCGCAGGACCGGGACTCAGGGCGTAAGTTTACGCCCTGGGTCCTTAACATGTCATAGGGGTACTCCGGTGGAAAACATTTTTTTTTTTTTTTTTATTCAACTGGTGCTAGAAAGTTAAACAGATTTGTAAATGACTTCAATTAAAAAATATTTACTCTTCCAGTACTTTTTAGCAGCTGTATGCTACAGAGGAAATTCTTTTCTTTTTTTCATTCTTTTTTGTCTTGTCCACAGTTCTCTCTTCTGACACCTCTGTCCATGTCAGGAACTGTCCAGAGCAGCATAGGTTTGCTATGGGGATTTTCTCCTGCTCTGGACAGTTCCTGATACGGGCATCAGGTGTCAGCAGAGAGCACTGTGGACAAGACAAAAAAGAAATTCAAAAAGAAAAGAATTTCCTCTGTGGCATACAGCTGCTAAAAAGTACTGGAAGGGTAAAGATTTTTTAATAGAAGTCATTTACAAATCTTAAACCGCTTAAGGAGGAGAAAGCACACCGTACAGCTAAGCATGCAAATATACGATACCACTGGTAATCACTGGCAGCGTCCGGACCCGATGTATAACATATGCAGCACCTGCGGGGTGCACACACTAGATAAAGTATCAAACAATACAATGGGAAAGGGTAGCGTGCACTCACCGTGGGTAAACTGCTGCAAGCCCGAGGTCCGGGATCACCACGGCATAGACGAGGACGGTAAGGGGCGCTCAGAGGCTACGCCGGCTAGGAGGCCGGAAGAAGGACGTTCCTACGTCCGAAACTGCCGGCGTAGCCTCTGAGCGCCCCTTACCGTCCTCGTCTATGCCGTGGTGATCCCGGACCTCGGGCTTGCAGCAGTTTACCCGCGGTGAGTGCACGCTACCCTTTCCCATTGTATCATTTACAAATCTGTTTAACTTTCTGGCACCAGTTGATCAAAAAAAAAAATATATGTTTTCCACCAGAGTACCCCAGGGGTCTATAGTGAGAACTTCATTATATTCCTTGTCCGAAAGAATTCTTAGTGCTTCCCGTAAATAATCATCCCGATTATGAATGGCAACCCCCCCCCCCTCCTTTGTCCGCTGGACGAATGATTACCCCATCCTTTTCTTGTAGCATTTTGATAGCTGTTCTCTCTGCTGATGTTAAATTATCAATACTTATATACTAATAATAATGGATCTCTCAGTCAATTTATTAAATTCCGCCATTATGACGGTATAAAAAGTGTCTAAATAGTTGCCGCGATGATGGAGCAGATAAAAGGACGAGGCGGGTTTCACCTCCACATGTTTTACTGCAATATTGGATCCAGGACTATTCAAATGCTTATTGGATCCACTGATCTCAGGGTTCGATACAGTCGAAAATGTCTGGTTAGCAGTGATTAATGCAAAATGCCTAGTAAGGGTCAACTTTCTAGTGTATTGATTAAGGAACAAAAATAATTGGAATTCATTAGGGGTGTTACTGGGTAGAACGATAAACCTTTACACAAAAGACTAATTTCATTCTCTAATAATAGATGAGAAGATAAATAAATAATTTTCTTTTTTACTTTCAATATGGAACTGTGTATTGTCTACGGCGCCGTTTCCCAACCAGTGTGCCTCCAGCTGTTGTGAAACTACAACTCCCAGCATGTTGTGAAACTACAACTGACAGTTTCGCAACAGCTGGCGGCACACTGGTTGGAAAACACTGGTCTACGGGATGTACCTCCTCTGCAGCCTCTGGATGTTCTTTTCTTTTTAAAGGGGTACTCCGGCCGTCATGCCCCCTCCCATAGAATTGCATAACGGGGGCGGGGCATGATGTGACGTCACACAGGGGCGGAGTCATGACGTTACGATACTCCGGCACCGTGGTCGGCACCCGGCAGTTTGTGAGCTGGCAGCCCGGCGTGCAGCTCAAAGAGGTGCGTGCCGAATGCAAGAGTATGAAGAGTGTCGGCTGTTGGTGTAACTGGAGAAGCACAGATGCTGAGAGGAGATGTATCGTGATTGGGTGTAACGTGCGTGACAACTGGTGTATAGGAGCGGCAGAGGAGGGTAAATTGAGAGGAGGTAGCTAAGAAGGTTAGGCTTGTTTCTAGAGACCCTTCTTCAGGGACCACTGTAAAAATGTCAAAAAAGATACTTACCTACACGAGTTCACTGCAACTCAAAGTACTGGATGACGTCCCACTGGGAGCTGGGGTGACCCAGTTAGATAAATAAATCTTTTTCATTCCTATTGTGAGCCAAGCAACAAATAAAATATTTTATACACCCGGATAACCCCTTTAAAGGAGATTTAGCATGCAGATCAATGGAGTTCAATAGAACTGCATTGATCTGTATTAGGAATCTAATGATTCCTTCTTAAATGGGCACTGTCAGATACAATAACGTTTGATATGTTATGAAGCATGCAAAAACAATGTTTTGCAATTGCTTTTATCAGAAAATTTTCAGTCAGTCAAAAAAATGGCCACTAGGGGTCCCCATGCCTCCTGGGACACATACCAGTCCTGCAGTGTCCAGTGGTCATCAACATGTCATGGACACCATGAGTGATTGACAGGGCTGCAGACAGGTCCAGGGGCCTCTGTGAGTCAGAGCAGAGTGAGGGAGGGGGAGGAGTCATCACAGTGAGGGGATGAGAGTGACACGCCCCCTGCATCTGCATGGACAGAAACCTCACTGAGCAATGATGGCAAGTAAATAAAGGTAATTCTGAGAGAAATACAGGTCGTAGACAAATAAAAATTAGATGTACATGATCAGGATGAGGTACTGAGCAACATATAACAGTTTATTTTTGACAGGTAATGTTTAAAGTCCCCTAAGGGACTAATAAAGTGTTAAAAAAAACTGTTTAACCCCTTCAGGACGGAGCCCATTTTGGCCTTAAGGACGTTTTTTGCACATCTGACCACTGTCACTTTAAACATTAATAACTCTGGAATGCTTTTAGTTATCATTCTGATTCCGAGATTGTTTTTTCGTGACATATTCTACTTTAACATAGTGGTAAATTTTTGTCGATACTTGCATCCTTTCTTGGTGAAAAATCCGTAAATTTGATGAAAAATTAGAAAATTTTGCATTTTTCTAACTTTGAAGCTTTCTGCTTGTAAGGAAAATGGATATTATGAATAAAAAATTTTTGGTTCACATATACAATATGTCTACTTTATGTTTGCATCATAAAATTTATGAGTTTTTACTTTTGGAAGACACCAGAGGGCTTCAAAGTTCAGCAGCAATTTTCCGATTTTTCACAAAATTTTCAAACTCAGTGTTTTTCAGGGACCAGTTCAGGTTTGAAGTGGATTTGAAGGATCTTCATATTAGAAATACCCCATAAATGACCCCATTATAAAAACTGCACCCCCAAAGTATTCAAAATGACATTCAGTAAGTGTGTTAACCCTTTAGGTGTTTCACACGAATAGCAGCAAAGTGAAGGAGAAAATTCACAATCTTCATTTTTTACATTCACATGTTCTTGTAGACCCAAGGGGTAAAAGGACAAAATTTTTACTTGTAGCCCAATTTCTCTCGAGTAAGCACATACCTCATATGTCTATGTAAAGTGTTCGGCGGGCGCAGTAGAGGGCTCAGAAGCGAAAGAGCGACAAGGGGATTTTGGAGAGTACGTTTTTCTGAAATGGTTTTTGGGGGGCATGTTACCTTTAGGAAGCCCTTATGGTGCCAGAACAGCAAAAAAAAAACACATGGCATACCATTTTGGAAACTAGACCCCTCGGGGAATGTAACATGGGATAAAGTGAACCTTAATACCCCACAGGTGTTTCACGACTTTTGCAAATGTAAAAAAAAAAATTAAAATTTTACCTAAAATGCTTGTTTTCCCAAAAATTTTTAATTTTTAAAAAGGGTAATAGCAGAAAATACCCCTAAAAATTTGAAGCCCAATTTCTCCTGATTCAGAAAACACCCCATATGGGGGTGAAAAGTGCTCTGCTGGCGCACTACAGGTCTTGGAAGAGAAGGAGTCACATTTGGCTTTTTGAAAGCAAATGGGGGCATGCCGCATTTAGGAAGCCCCTATGGTGCCAGGACAGCAAAAAAAAAACCACATGGCATTATATTTTGGAAACTAGACCCCTCAGGGAACGTAACAAGGGGTTAAGTGAACCTTTATACCCCACAGGTGTTTCACGACTTTTGCATATGTAAAAAAAAAAAAAATTTTTAACCTAAAATGCTTGTTTTCCCAAAAATGTAACATTTTTAAAAAGGGTAAAAGCAGAAAATACCCCCCAAAATTTGTAACACAATTTCTCCCGAGTACGGCGATACCCCATATGTGACCCTTAACTGTTGCCTTGAAATACGACAGGGCTCCAAAGTGAAAGCGCCATGCGCATTTGAGGCCTGAATTAGGGACTTGCATAGGGGTGGACATAGGGGAATTCTACGCCAGTGATTCCCAAACAGGGTGCCTCCAGCTGTTGCAAAACTCCCAGCATGCCTGGACAGTCAACGGCTGTCCGACAATACTGGGAGTTGTTTTGCAACAGCTGGAGGCTCCGTTCTGGAAACAGTGGCGTACCAGACGTTTTTCATTTTTATTGGGGAGGGGAGGGGGGCTGTGTAGGGGTATGTGTATATGTAGTGTTTTTTACTTTTTATTTTATTTTGTGTTAGTGTAGTGTTTTTAGGGTACAGTCGCACGGGCGGGGGTTCACAGTAGTTTCTCGCTGGCAGTTTGAGCTGCAGCAGAAAGTTTGCGGCAGCTCAAACTTGCAGCCGGATACTTACTGTAATCCTCCGCCCATGTGAGTGTACCCTGTACGTTCACATTGGGAGGACATCCAGCTGTTGCAAAACTACAACTCCCAGCATGCCCGTTGGCTGTCGGTGACTGCTGAGAGTTGCAGTTTTGCAACAACTGTAGGCACACTGGTTATGTATCACTGAGTTTGTGACCCAACTCAGTGTTTCACAACCAGGGTGCCTCCAGCTGTTGCAAAACTACAACTCCCAGCATGTACGGTGCATGGTGTACGGTGACTGCTATGAGTTGTAGTTTGCAACAGCTGGAGGCACACCGGTCGTGAAACACTGAGTTAGGTAAAAAAAAAAACTCTGTTTCACAACCAGTGTGCCTTCAGCTGTTGCAAAACTACAACTCTCAGCAGTCACCGACAGCCAACGGGCATGCTGGGAGTTGTAGTTATGCAACTAGAAGATGCACCACTACAACTCCCAGCATGCACTTTAGCTGTTTGTGCAAGCTGGGAGTTGTAGTTATACAACAGCTGAAGGTACACTTTTCCATAGAAAAAATGTGCCTCCAGCTGTTGCAAAACCATAAGTCCCAGCATGCCCATAAGGGAATGCTGGGAGTTGTGGTGGTCTGCCTCCTGCTGTTGCATAACTACAGCTCCAAGCATGCCCTTTTTGCATGCTGGGAGCTGTTGCTAAGCAACAGCAGGAGGCTGTCACTCACCTCCAACGATCCAGACGCATGAGGTCAGTCCCGCCGCCGCCGCTGCTCCTGGGGCCCCGATCCCAACATTGACGCCGGGGATCGGGGTCCCCAGCACCCGGGGTGCACGTCCCGCACCCGCTCACGTCCTCCAGGAGTGACACCCGCAGCAGGCGCCCTGATTGGTCGGCCGGTAATCCGGCCGACGAATCAGGGCGATCGTGAGGTGGCACCAGTGCCACCTCACCCCTGCAGGCTCTGGCTGTTCGGGGCCGTCAGAGACGGCCCCGAACAGCCAGTAATTCCGGGTCACTGGAGACCCGATTGACCCGGAATCGCCGCAGATCGCTGGACTGAATTGTCCAGCGATCTGCGGCGATCGCCGACATGGGGGGACATAATGACCCCCCTGGGCGATATGCCGGGATGCCTGCTGAACGATTTCAGCAGGCATTCGGCTCCGGTCCCCAACCGGCTAGCGGTGGGGGCCGGAATTCCCACGGGTGTATGGATACGCCCTCGGTCCTTAAGGACTCGGGATGCAGGGCGTATCCATACGCCCTATGTCCTGAAGAGGTTAAAGTACATACATTAACTCCTCCCATATTAAAAATTAAAAGTAAACATAATAAAGATAAACATTTGGTATTGCCACATGCATGATTGTCTGAACTATTTAAAATAACAATTTATATCCCATACAGTAAATGGCGTAAACATAAAAAAATACCAAACCCCAGAATTGCAAATCATATTCCAGAAAAAATATTTAAACAATCAAAAAAGTCCGGCCAATGCCAAAATGGAACCGATAAAAACTACAGATCACAGCGCAAAAAATTACCCCTTCTATAGCCTCGTATATGGAAAAATAAAAACATTTTACAAAGTTTGGAATTTTTTAAAAATCAGTAAAACACAACGGAAACTATGCAAATTTGGTATTACTGTAATATTGTAACATGTTAGTTTGACCATGAGGTGAAGAAAATAGAATTTTTTTTTTAATTTCACCTCACAAATATTTTTTTGTTTCGGAGCATATGTCATGGAAAAATAAAAGGTGTCATTACAAAGTAAAATTGGTGCCGCAAAAAACAAGCCCTCATATGGGTCTGTTGATGGAAATATAAAAGAGAAAACTAAAGTGCAAACAGGAAAATTGGTCTGGTCCTTAAAGGGGTACTCCGCTGCTCAGCGTTTGTAACGCTGGAGCCGGCGCCGGGAGCTCTTGAGGTCATAGCCCCGCCCCCTCAATGCACGTCTATGGGAGGGGGCATGACAGCCGTCACGCCCCCTCCCATAGACTTGCATTGAGGGTCAGGGCGTGACATCATGAGGGGGAGGGACTATGACATCACGAGCTCCCAGTGCCGGCTCCAGCATTCGGAACAGTTTGTTCCTTTAAGGGGTTAAAGTGTTTTTAGGTCTGCCTATTAACTTTTTATTAATAAAGACCCTATTTACATACTGTTTTGGTTGAAATAGTTTTGCGGGCCAGAACAAGTGGATTGCCATTAGTGTTGAGCACGAATATTTGTAATGCAAATTTTTTTCACGCATATCAGCACTTTGCGTTTTAGCGAATATTTAGAATATAGTGCTATATAATCATAATGACGAATATTTGTGTATTTTTTTTTTGTTTTTTGTTCACATGCAAATTTTTATGCAGATTTTCCATGCGAATAGGGGTCTATCACATGGGTCTGTTTTTTTTTTAATGCAAATGTTATGCAAATTTTTTATGCACATTTTCGTATGAAAAAAAACCTGAATGGACATAGCGAATATGCGAATTTCGCGAACATAGGACGAATAATCATCAATATATTCGCGAAATATTGCGAATTTGAATATGGCCCCTGCCGCTCATCACTAATTGTCATGAGAGACAATTCAAGTTTTTTTTATTTTTTTATTTTTTATTTCCACACCCCTGGCCATAACAAATATATCCATCATGTGATCAAAACTTATAACAAGTCTCTATAAGGAAAAAGTTTTTTTTCTTTTATTTATAGTAACATTTAGGAAAAAATTTGCTCTATATGTAATGTGAAAAGTGGAGAAGTCATAAGGGCGGAACAAAAAGAAATCCCATCCTGTCAGTTATAAGTAAAAAGTAACTCGCACTAATTTACATTCTGGGTGGTAAACAATACAAGATGCTACACACCCATATACCTGAAACATCACACATCAGAGCAGTAAAGAACACAGAGGAATCTCCCCATGGAATAGCCTAGAATACATTACATGGCTTCTGTGAGTCATAAGGACATCAAGGCACTGACGTGTGGTAGGCGAGACAGGTTATTTAGGTTCAGCTGGAATTCAGTGCACACTTAAAAACACTGGGAGGCTGCTGCAACGTATTTGTGATAGCCTGGGGGAGTAGGGTATATGGGGTGTAGCTGTGCGGTGACTAAAGGGTGTCTGGTTAACCCTTTCTATTCGTGACGCCAGGGTGGGGGCTCCTCTGTAACGCTAGTCCTACCGCCACCCTTCTCAAGAGCGATAGGGAGGTAGAGAACAATTGAATGTCCACAACCGGGGAGTTTGCTGAAAACGGTTGTAACTTTTACTGAAGATTTTATGCAAGCTTCATAACCGGAACAGTCTCTATACATGCAAATTCTCTTGGAGATTGACAGTGGTTGGGACCTTAAGCAATTTAGAGTCTTTAGGGTGATAGGCGCTGTTCCACTGGATTTAGGGGATTTAGTTGCAGTCCAGTAGTCACGCTAGCTTTAGCGGGGATTCGTTTAGAACTCACGGTTTTAGTTCAGCTGAGGCCGGCAGGTTTGTGGCCTAGCATGTCTTTGAAAGTGGCGCAGATCCGTCCTGCTAGTCCGGCATCCACGAGAGCAGCAACCCAAGAGAGCGATAATTGGCTACAGCTCCCTTATATGGGCAGGGGCTGGACTAGAGCTAATTGGTCCAATACTGCTGTCAATCACCATTACAAAGGGTTATGGGTAACATGTGACCTCCAAAGGTCCTCCAACATACCACAGAGGAACCAACATAGTCACACGACCCAAGGTCCTGCGACGCCAACAAGGTAAGTACTCTATATATTATCTTAAATACACATATTATTAAATATACACATATATAAACACTATAGAATTAGAGTAGAAGAGAGGCGACTAGGGGCTGTCCACCCTGGGGGACCCTACCTGAGCGTAGTAACTCTGACTTTGGGGACCACCACACTAGGTACGGACACCATATATTTTCCCCGGCAGGACTGAGCAGTTAAAAAAAAAAGCTCAAAAGCCACACACTACTTGGATATGTCCCCTGTAAATGATCCATCCTGATATGCCTGGCTTATGTGGCCCTGGTGTCTTCCCTGACTGCTTGATATTCTTTACCATCCTCCCCTCCTCTTCATCATGAATACAGTAAAATCTCCCTTAGTGGACACCTCCCAATAGCAGACAGTGTTTAACTCCCCGGCAGAGTCCCATAAGACTTAAAGGGGTACTCCGGCCCCAAGACATCTTATCCCCTATCCAAAGGATAGGGGATAAGATGTCTGATAGCGGGGGTCCCGCCACTGGGGACCGCCACAATCTAGCACGCAGCACCCACCTGTAAGCACTGCAGGAAGCTCTGGAGGCTCTCAGTGTTATGCCTCCCGACCACGGGGACGGAGTATCGTTTTATTTATGTTATCACATGTTATACAGATATCACCCGGTTAACACACGCCCTGCAGCTTGACCAATGGGCCTTGGCTCAGCCCCTCTCTATATAAGGGGGCGGCCATTACAATTTTGCCTCTTTTGCTGCTGAGGAACAGAAAGACCAGATGTCTCAGTGCTAGTGTCCATTACCTGGAAGGCCTCAAATCTACAGTCATTCCAGTAAGTCAAGTCTATGACTGCTGTCGCTATCTACAGTTTAGCCAAGCCTAAAGTCAATGATCTAAAGTCCATTACAAGTATAATTGGTCGCAGCAAGCTGTGAGGTCCTTCTGTGTTCCTGACCACCTCTCTGGGATTCTGGCCGAGCTGTAGAGACTATAACACCTATCTGACCTCAGTGAAGCCTCCGTTAAACCATAACCTGGTCGTGGGCTCTCATTTTCACTGCCTAGCCATTGGAATAGCGGAGATACCGTTTCGGTGGTTCCGGTACCCAAAAAACACTCTGGTGTCACGAACATTAGGGGTTAATAACACCTTGCCCCTGGGGTAAATACCATCTTTCCGCATCCACCTACACCACTACACCCTGTGGTCCCGTCATCACCGTGGGTCACCACATCTGCTTTGAAGGTGAGGTTGAGATAGACAGTGTAACTCCTGTGGTTGGCATCCCCCGGTGTACTGTGTGTCCTGACACTGACGTTGAGCCACATTTTCTATTCCACGTCTGCAGTGTGGCCTACACGCTTCCTTTTTTGGACTCACTTCTGCTGCTTTTACCACTGCTGCAGTTCCTTCTATGCCCTCTAGGGGCCACGCACTAGCACTGGCTGTAACTTAATATGGGGTGTGGAAATTTTATAAAAAAAACTACTTGTACACGGGACTTAAATGGAGCAAAATCTACTTGTCCCTCATGACGAACCACTTGTCCGGACAAATTTTCGCTTTTACTCTTTTTTCCCTCCTCGCCCTATAATAGCCATAACTACCTACTATAATGATATCTTTTAATTTTTCCATAACATATTCTCCAAAACAAAACAAAAAATGGTGGAGTAAAAGTGAAATAGTAAAAGATAGTTTTGCAAATTTGTTTTTTTTTCTTTCCACTTTACCTTGTGGTTGAGATAACATGTTATTTTGCCTGATTACAGCAATACCAGATTTGTATAGTTTCCGTAATCAGCTGGGGGCTGCAGAGTATGGAGCGGGCTCGAGTCCGGAGCGCACTCCATACACCCCTCTGAGGGCTGCCATGGTTGTCGGGGGCTTTCAGGTCCGGCCCTGTTTGCCCGAAGCAGGGCTAAGGGCCTGAAAAATTCACCTGCCCAGCGCCCGGAACTGCATGTCCAGGGTGTCAGGCGATAGGAATTCCACATCCCTGTTAATGGGTTAGTGTGCGCTTCTCTAAAGTTTCCCTCACCAAACCCTGTCTGGCACCACATATATAAGGTTACTTCACCCATCTCCTGTTGCCTGAGCAATTGTGTAGTTCACTACTAGCAAAGGTCCTGTCCTGCTGATTTGCGTTACTGACCTGCGCCTGTTTTCCTGACGTTGTCTCTCTACCTTGCTGATTCGCCAGTGTATGATCCGGACTGTCAACCACACCTGTGCTCTCATCAAGCCTGCACCACCTGGCTGCATCTGAGCTTCTCAGCAATGCTGTGCTACAGACTTAGTGCTGCTATAACACCATTTAAGCTCTGCTACTCTGTACTATGGTGTGCTGTGCTACTACCAACTCCAGCATCAGTTCTCTCTCTCTCACCCTCTCTCTAAAAAAAAAACATATTAAAAATATATTGCTCTCTCTCTCTCTCTCTCTCTCTCTCTCTCTCTCTCTCTATATATATATATATATCCCTTTCTCTTTCTCATATACATACATTAATGATGCCCCCTGTGCCTTAAGAGAAAACAAACACTTATACTTATCTAGTCCAGGTACCTACAATGTACTGAGCCATTCTCTTCAGCTCTTCAGCCTATGAGCCGCAGTGCCGATGACGTCATATCATTGCGTTGGTCTGCCATGGGATTGCGCAGGGGCTCATAGGCTGCATTGCATCTCCGTCTAGAGGAGGCTGGGTGACACCAGTGTGGGAGATGTTTTTCCTGCTTGGTGGTGTCAGCCGCTGCGGTCCGCACCCCCATAGCAAAGCCAATGCTCAGCTGCAGCTGCCTGTCCCTGCCTGTGAAAAATCTTCTTGAGGCTGCAATTTGCCACCCCTGTGAAGGTGCCGCCTGGATCCAATGGACCCAGCTGGACCCATTGTAGGGCCGGCCTTGTCAGGGAAGTATCTGATTGACAACAGCCCAAAACATGGGAGAACAAGGAGTCCTGAAAGTGATGATAAGGCCCCCACAGAGCCCTCATCTCAACCACATTGAGTTTGATTGGGATTATATGAAGAGACAGAAGGATTGAGGCTTCCTACATCTATAGAAGATCTGATCTGAGGTTAGTTCTCCATGATGTTTGGAGTAGCCTCCTTGCCCGACCACTTTCTGCTGCCATTTTCCCAGCTGGAGTCATCGTCTTTCTAGTCCCTGGTGATGTGTTGTAATTGGCCGAGCACATTACAGGAGCCAGGAATAAGAGACCAACGCAGGGATCGGATGCTCAGTTTTTGCACTAGTTTTCTTTTTACTTTCATAGGGCTGTAAAAATAAGTCATGATATATTGTCAGTTTTAGAGTAAATCCGCAAAAAATAACAAAACTCCAGCAATTTTGTCTTTAATGGTTCTCCTGTGTGACCCAGGAGGTCGTCCATTCATCTTCACCTCCTTCTCAGGTTGTAGAAGGATCCCTTTCCGTGCTGGGAGTTGTAGTTTTGCAACAGCTGGAGGCACCCTTGTTAGGAAACACTAACACATGCATAATATAATAAAATATTACCTAAGACCAGGAATTCTCCGAACCAAATAAAGAAAAATAGAAAGAGACAGAATGGATGATGACACAGTGTCATTGAAAGAGTTGACAAAACAAACTTCTCATGAAACAATATAACAGATAATAACAATGTGTAAAAACTAAAATTTCAACATGGTAAACCGTATCACAATCCGGATGATAAACATTCCTAAATTAGTTGTCATAATGTCGCTTATTTATTTGATCTATGGTGCATTCTGCATCCTCACCACTAGGGGTCCTCATAATACCAATAGTGCATTTATTCCTTCTGAAGTGTGTGAGTAATGAAGGCAGATAGACCAGAAATGGGATATATTACTAGCAACAGAAGTCTAATATACCCCCTCTCTGACCAGGTCCAATACTGCTAAATTTAAAGGGGTTCTCCACCATAAGGTGGTTTTAGAACGTACCTGGCTGACAGTAATGGACATGCTTAGGAAGGATCTGCGCTTGTCTTGGGGCTAAATGGCTATGTTGTGAGATTACCATAACACTGTGGCTAGCGTTTTGCGAACTGGTATTTCCTGTTGGCGGTTGTTCCCTTAAACAACAAGTCCCAGGATTCCTTGTTTGTAAGTGTGAGGCCACTTTTCTCCCTCCCACACATCAGCCACCCCACCCATTGAAACACACCTGTGATCCCTTCCATGCAATAGACCAGTGTTTTCTGACCAGGGTGCCTCCAGCTATTGCAAAAATAGAATGGTCTTCCTCCCACCCAACAGTCACTCCACCCATAGAAGCACAGCCATGCTTTCTCTGAACACCTGACTAGTGATGTAATGTCTCGGACAGCACTGCAACCTGCATGCTGTTAAAAATAAATCTTGGGACAAAAATCTCAGAAGAATTGCAATAGCATCATAAAACACAGGTACAGACACTATATTATGAACTACACTAACGAGCAGAATTATAAAACAGAATTCAGCTCAGAAATTCCATAGTGTGAACATAGCCTAAGGATTTCTTTTATTGAGGAAATAGAGTGACATGTTTCACGCCCGCATTGGACGCTTCCTCGACTCCTATTTCATAGACAAATATTTTTTAGAGGAATTTATCATTAGAGCAGATATTTGCGCATTGCGAAGCCTGCTGTTCAAGTGTGTGGTTCTTCCAGTTGCTGTGCAAAATGGATTACGTTGCGCGCGTCACTTTATAATTTTACGCAAATGGCAAGAGGTCCCTGGATAGTGCAAATAAAAAGGGGGTCAAAAGCTCACACACATTCCTACCCCAGTTGGTTACTGAAGTACATTTGTGCAAAAATAATAAATAAATACATATATAAAAAATAATCAACAATAAATTATTTTTATGCCAGTGATAAATTCAGCGCACAAACCAGTGCACCTGCTGACAACGCCCCATGGAAACGCACAAGAAAAATGACAAAGTCAGCACTGACAGCATAAAAATAATGCAAAATTCGATGGCAAAATTAAAAACATTGTGTGCATAATTTGGCAGGTGCACACCATTTGACGCTTTCCCTCCTTACTGTTTTAAAAGGCCCTTGCACTGGTTTAGAGTTCTTATCGGGGCAGTACTGGTTGGTATGTGCTGGTAAGTGCCCTGAGGCTAGGTTTCCACCTCAAAAAAAAATGCCATAAAAATTGCATACCCAAGATGCAGTTTTTGTGGTGTTTTTAGTCTTGGCTTTTAGTGGGTTTTAGTCTTGCCATTTTTTTTTTTGGCATTTTTATCATAATAAGTCAAGTGATTTTTTCATCAGGTGACTAATGCCAGAAAAAAAAATCGACAATGGTGAACCCAAGTAGCGTTTTTATGGTGTTTTTTTTCCTGCTCCCATAGACTTCTATAGGAAGGTAACGCCAAGATTAAAAAAATAAAATAAATAAATAATAAAAAATAAATAAATAAATAAATAAATAAAGCCATTGAGCACTCAAACTGCCAAAAATGGCAAGTATGGGTAAAAAAAATTAAAAGAAATAAATGCTAAAGGAAAAAACACCAAGACGGTTCGGCATCTCATAAATCCCTATTGACTTTCAGATGATATCTGGCTGCGGTGTACATTCATCCAAAAAACACGGTTGCGGCATTTGTGTCTTTTTTTGTTGTTGCAAAAGACAAAAAACAAGAACAATTGTAAACCTAGCCTGACAGTTAACAAAACAAGCTTTGCATCAAACAATAAAACGGATAGTAAGAATTTACAAAAACGAGTATTTTCTCATGGTCATAATATCGCTCCTTTATTTGATCTATGGTGCATTCTGCATCCTCCCCACTAGGGGTCCTCATAATACCAATAGTGCCTTTATTATTATTTTCGCATTGTGGTTTGAAGGCAGATAGATGTGTCTATTACTACTTTTAGTTCTCATGACACTTGAGGACAAGTACCTGGTATGGTTAGTATTAACTAGTTCTCATCCTCAAGTGTCGTGAGCGACGAGAGTAGTGATAAATATATATCAAGAGACGAGGTCCAGGGGGCGCTTGATCAGGGTTTAGATCAGTGTTTCCCAACCAGTGTGCCTCCAGCTGTTGCAAAACCACAACTCTCTGCATGCCCGGACAGCCAAAGACTGTCCGGGCATGCTGGGAGTTGCAGTTTTGCAACAGCTGGAGACACACTGGTTGGGAAGCATTGCCTTGTACAGTGTGCAGAAGCTGTATAGATCTGGTATCTACCACTATATGGTCACTGTATGGGTATGTACTGAGGAATCGGCATCGGAATTCCGGCAGTGTGAACCCCTTATTTAAAGGGGTACTCCACTGGAAAACATTTTTTTTTTTTTAAATCAACTGGTGCCAGAAAGTTAAACAGATTTGTAAATTACTTCTATTAAAAAGTCTTAATCCTTCCAGTACTTATCAGCTGCTGTATGCTCCACAGGAAGTTCTTTTCTTTTTGAATTTTCTTTCTGTCTGACCACAGCGCTCTCTGCTGACACCTCTGTCCATATCAGGAACTGTCCAGAGCAGGATAGGTTTGCTATGAGGATTTGCTCCTACTCTGGACAGTTCTTAAAATGGACAGCAGAGAGCACTGTGGTCAGACAGAAGGGAAATTCAAAAAGAAAAGAACTTCCTGTGGATCATACAGTAGCTAAGTACTGGAAGGATTAATATTTTTTTTTATAGAAGTAATTTACAAATCTGTTTAACTTTCTGGCACCAGTTGATGTGAAAAAAAAATAATGTTTTCCAGCGGAGTACCCCTTTAAAGTATATGAACATGTTGTCGGTACAATGCAGACCTATGTGTCTCCATAGTAACAGACTACAAACCAGATTCTGTGTAGTCTGATCCTGTTGTCATATTCTCTTTTCTGCTTCTGGATAACTTACCAAATGTATGTAAGGGCAAATAAGGGGACAAATGGTCGAGAAAACGGATGAGACTTCAAGACTGCAGGATTCTACTACAAGATATTTGTTTACTATTTGTTACCATGGAGACACGCGGAAATGTATTCCCAAAAATGACAACTATTGCAGTTTCCTTTGGCATTTATTTAGCATCTAGAGCAGTGGTCTCCAACCTACAGACCTCCAGATGTTGCAAAACTACAACTCCCAGCATGCCCGGACAGCCAACGGCTGTCCGGGCATGCTGGGAGTTGTAGTTTTGCAACATCTGGAGGTCCGCAGGTTGAAGACCACTGATCTAGAGGGTTATCCACTATTGAAGTTTCATCCAGCTCCTGGTGAGTGTCAGCTGTAATATGCAGCCGACACCCGCTAAATATGGAGTGGGCTCAGCAATAGACCCTGCTTCATATTCCCTGGCTACACTAATCATGTACACGTATGTGATTTTGCAGGAAGGCGCTAAAGGGGTTATTTATTTATTTATTTAGCGGGAGGGGTTTTATTTTTATATATTTTTTTTTACAATTTTGCGCACTTGAAAGTCTATTAAAAAAAAACCTTTTACTTACCTCCGGCGCTCCAGCAATGCCTCGTTCTCCGGTCCCCGACTACGCTCTTTTTCCGCTCAAACATCCTGACATCCGAGCCGGAGTGACATCATGGGCCCAATGGGTCACATTGCCAATTACTGGGTCCACTTAAATGAGTAGGATAAATAGCATTATAATCTAACAGTTCACACATTACTGCATGTTGTGATACTAATTATTATGGAATTTTATTAATTATTATTATTATTGTTGTTTCTTTTTTTTGGATCTGTGTTTCCTAACACTGACTGGATAAGTGATAAATGATTTATCTTGGGATAACCCTCTTAATATATGACCTATGTATGTGTCCTATATGTGAAACCTAAGACACAGATCATTTTTTTAACGTAAATTAAAACTTTTAGGGTTATTTTGTATTTAATAAATCAAAATTGGTTTAGATTTTTTTTATACTACATGACTGACAATAAACTTTGCAAACTTTTTAAGATTTATTCTGTTATTCCCAATGGATAAACTGCCCCCTCTACTTAGAACCCTGTGCACCCCCACTTAGAACCCTGTGCACCCCCCACTTAGAAACCTGTGTACCCCCCACTTAGAACCCTGTGCACCCCCCCCCACTTAGAACCCTGTGTACCCCCACTTAGAACCCTGTGCACCCCCCACTTAGAACCCTGTGCACCCCCCACTTAGAACCCTGTGCACCCTCCACTTAGAACCCTGTGCACCCCCCACTTAGAACCCTGTGCACCCCCCACTAAGAACCCTGTCAACCCCCACTTAGAACCCTGTGCACCCCCCACTTAGAACCCTGTGAACCCCCCACTTAGAACCCTGTGCACCCCCCACTTAGAACCCTGTACACACCAACTTAGAACCCTGTGCACCCCAATTTAGAACCATGTGCACCCCCAGCTTAGAACCCTGTGCACCCCCACTTATAACCCTGTGCACCCCCCCACTTAGAACCCTGTGCACCCCCCCCCCACTTAGAACCCTGTGCACCCCCCACTAAGAACCCTGTGCAACCCCACTTAGAACCCTGTGCACCCCCACTTAGAACCCTGTGCACCCCATCACTTAAAACCCTGTGCACCCCCCACTAAGAACCCTGTGCACCCCCACTTAGAACCCTGTGCACCCCCACTTAGAACCCTATGCACCCCTCACTTAGAACCCTGTGTATCCCCCACTTAGAACCCTGTGCAACCCCCCCCCACACTTAGAACCCTGTGCACACCAACTTAGAACCCTGTGCACCCCCTATTTAGAACCTTGTGCACCCCCCACTTAGAACCCTGTGCACCCCAACTTAGAATCCTGTGCACCTCCAACTTAGAACCATGTGCACACTCAACTTAGAACCCTGTGCACTCCCCACTTAGAACCCTGTGCCCCCCACCCACTTAGAACCCTGTGCACCCCCACTAAGAAACCCTGTGCACCCCCCCACTTAGAACCCTGTGCCCCCCACCCACTTAGAACCCTTTGCATCCCCCACCCTTCTATTATTTTTATATCATGTATGGCCAGCAGGTGGCACTGTGGTGCTTTGAAATCAACATCCACAAGCTCCAAAAAAAAACAACTGTAGATAGGACGATCCGAATTTATAGACGCCATTCAAACATACGGTCTGCCATTAAATTAAGTGAAAACACCAATTATGTCTGCGACTTAAAAAACAAAAACGTGTAACAAAGTATTCCTTTTTCCGCCTTTCCTAAATCTGGTTTATCATACGTTTTATACATTTCATTATTTTTCTAAGTGGAATAGAACTTTTCAGATATTAGTGCTAAAAAACTGAACAAAAACAAAACAATAATAATAATAATAATAATAGTAAATAATATTAATAAAAAAAATAATAATAAAAAAATAATAAAATAAATAAAAAACAATAACAAATAATAAAATTATATATATATATATTTAATAAAATTTTAATTAAAAAAAATTTTTGTATTTGGGTTTCAAATCCATAAATTTGCATTTTTTAAAAGGAGAACGACAGAGAGTGTTGACGATTTTGAAATGATAGAGATGGATGCATTATAAAAAAAATAAAAAATTCGAAAGAAATATTGGTGATTATGACTAATGAAATGTGCCGGGGACTCGAACAGGCTCTCTCCAATTCTCCAGCGGTCGCATTAGTCGGGGTGCACACCTTTTCCCCGCTCCATGTGACCATCCCAGCTCTGCCCCGTAGTAATTAAAATATGTCTCCAGCAAATGATGGATCAGTCTCTCGCTCCTCTCCGGAGGGGCCAGGGACATGTGCCCTGGTTTATTGCCTGCTGCAGGGTTTCATCGAAAAAGGAGTGCGGGGCGAGCGCTGGGGGAATATAATAACCTTTCTGTCACATGGGTCTGCGAGACTTTCCGCAAAGAGTCTACCATACGAAATCAAAGCGAGAAAAAATAAACAAAACAAAAAACACACGCAACATAAATAATACGGTAAACTAAAATAATAAGGGCAATAATCGCCATCAGCGTCATCGCCGTCGCCGCGTAGTAACAGATTCACGTTTACTAATGTAACAACAATTAGAAGAAATAATAACAAACAATAAACAAATAACAAATAAACAAAATAATGACCATTTATTGGAATACGTATGTAAAACTGCGGCCGATACCCGTTTGTGTTATACGCTGCAAATGAAGATTTATTTAAATTAATATATGTGTGTGTGTGTATGTATATATATATATATATATATATATATATATATATATATTAATAACTTGTCAGTTATAAATAATATGGCTTTAATTTAATGGTAGCATAAGAATATTTTTTTATTTGCTCCTATAACTTTGATCATCTGGTTAATGGCAAAAAAAAATACAAAAGAAAAAAAGTAAATTTTGGTAAATGTTAGTAACGTTTCCTGCAATGACAATTTCCTTCCTTTACAATTTGCTTGTATTTATCTGATTGTGTCTAAGACAGTGTTTCGCAACCAGGGTGCCTCCAGCTGTGGCAAAACTACTACTCCCAGCATTCGCAACCAGGGTGCCTCCAGCTGTGGCAAAACTACAACTCCCAGCATTCGCAACCAGGGTGCCTCCAGCTGTGGCAAAACTACAACTCCCAGCATTCGCAACCAGGGTGCCTCCAGCTGTGGCAAAACTACAACTCCCAGCATTCGCAACCAGGGTGCCTCCAGCTGTGGCAAAACTACAACTCCCAGCATTCGCAACCAGAGTGCCTCCAGCTGTGGCAAAACTACAACTTCCAGCATTCGCAACCAGGGTGCCTCCAGCTGTGGCAAAACTACAACTCTCAGCATTCCCAACCAGGGTGCCTCCAGCTGTGGCAAAACTACAACTCCCAGCATTCGCAACCAGAGTGCCTCCAGCTGTGGCAAAACTACAATTCCCAGCATTCGCAACCAGGGTGCCTCCAGCTGTGGCAAAACTACAACTCCCAGCATTCGCAACCAGGGTGCCTCCAGCTGTGGCAAAACTACAATTCCCAGCATTCGCAACCAGGGTGCCTCCAGCTGTGGCAAAACTTCAACTCCCAGCATTCGCAACCAGAGTGCCTCCAGCTGTGGCAAAACTACAACTCCCAGCATTCGCAACCAGAGTGCCTCCAGCTGTGGCAAAACTACAACTCCCAGCATTCGCAACCAGGGTGCCTCCAGCTGTGGCAAAACTACAACTCCCAGCATTCGCAACCAGGGTGCCTCCAGCTGTGGCAAAACTACAACTCCCAGCATTCGCAACCAGGGTGCCTCCAGCTGTGGCAAAACTACAACTCCCAGCATTCGCAACCAGAGTGCCTCCAGCTGTGGCAAAACTACAACTTCCAGCATTCGCAACCAGGGTGCCTCCAGCTGTGGCAAAACTACAACTCTCAGCATTCCCAACCAGGGTGCCTCCAGCTGTGGCAAAACTACAACTCCCAGCATTCGCAACCAGAGTGCCTCCAGCTGTGGCAAAACTACAATTCCCAGCATTCGCAACCAGGGTGCCTCCAGCTGTGGCAAAACTACAACTCCCAGCATTCGCAACCAGGGTGCCTCCAGCTGTGGCAAAACTACAATTCCCAGCATTCGCAACCAGGGTGCCTCCAGCTGTGGCAAAACTTCAACTCCCAGCATTCGCAACCAGAGTGCCTCCAGCTGTGGCAAAACTACAACTCCCAGCATTCGCAACCAGAGTGCCTCCAGCTGTGGCAAAACTACTACTCCCAGCATTCGCAACCAGGGTGCCTCCAGCTGTGGCAAAACTACAACTCCCAGCATGCCTGGACAGCCTCCGGCTGTCCAGGCATGCTGGGAGTTGTAGTTTTGCCACAGCTGGAGGCACCCTGGTTGCGAGACACTGGTCTAAGCTTATTACCTGCTATGGGTTAGTTCACACGTTCAGGTTTTTATTTATCATTGTTAATAAAAACCTGAACGTGTGAACATGGCCTTATGTGAAACAAAACTATTGACTAATTAAAAAAATAAATAAAATAAATAAAAAATAAATAAAATAAATGGTAATATTTAGCGCGCTGTTTTTCTTACTTTTACCCATAGGTGGCGCTTAAATACATACATACGCAGGTATCTTGCATACATAGGCCTGGAAGCTTATTATTTATATGGAAAACAGACGTCTATATATATCAATTATCAAAAAATAAGTAAATAATAAAAATATAAAAAAATTTAATATAGTGAAGCCTTCCACCTTCTTTCAGACCAGGTTTTGTGTGCATTGTACAGACATGTAAGCATTGTAGCCATTGAAAAAAAAAAGAATGTGTAATATATATATATATATATATATATATATATATATATATATATAATATAAGGAATAAAATAGAGAGAAAGAAAATTATGTGAAAATTCCACAAATATTTTGGAATAAGGATTAGGTCTATATATATATATATATATATATATATTTTTTTTTTTAATCTAAATTTATTTTTTATTATATATATATATATATATATATATATATATATATATATATATAATGTATATATTAGACCTAATCCTTATTCCAAAATATTTGTGGAAATTTCACATAATTTTCTCTCTTTCCTCTATTTTATTCCTTAAATACAAAAGTCAAAATAACATCGTAACAAGGACTAATCCTTCATTGCATTCGATACATACAGTAAAACTATATTCCTGCCATTTTTTTTTTTCACCCAATAAATCTACAGTCTTTCCTTTATACCCGTCCTCCATTTCTGATCCATTACTGGCTTTGTATTGAGCAATTGCAATTGAAATCCTGAACGTGTGAACACAGCCTTAACGTAATATCTCAAGGCCCGGATCCACACTTTGTAACATTGCGAATCCTGTTGTTTTTAGGCCATAATTGGTAAAAAAAAAAAATAAATAAATAAATAAATATGTTTGTAGAAAAAAATTATAAAAAGAAAGAGCAGTTTTTCTTCTTCTTTTTGCATCAACTTTCTTTTACCGGTTATGGTCGAAAATGCGTGCATTAAAAAAAAAAAAAAAAACGCTTGAAGAATTTTACCACGTGCAAACCCGGCTTAGAGATACTACAATAACACGTTCACACGTTCATGTTTTTAGCTGCAATTGTGCAATTGCTGAATACAAAGCCAGAAACGGATCGTAAATAAAGGACGCGCAAAAAAAAAAGGAAAAACACAATAGATGTGTGAACCCGGCCTTACACGTCAATACAGTAATCTAATGTAATCCGTGCACCATTAGCTACGACGGCATCGGTGACATAACATAGCGCGACACGTTTTATTGTTACTATTGGGTGTTACAATTCTCTGTTTAGTTTTGTTATTTTAACACGACGCGTTTTACATTTTAGTCTATTTCGTTATGCCGGCGTTTACTATCCCACAATAATAACCAATCGCTCCCGTACGGATATAGTTTAGTCCGAGCCATACTGTATTTTTTTTATTTGAAACTATATCTGAAACTATATTTGCCTATTTGAAACAAAATAAAAAAAGTAAAATAAATAAAATATTAATATTAACAAGATTAATATAAATTTTTCTTTTACAATGTCGCATAGATTGATGTAAGTGTCTATATGTGTATAAATAAAATAAATAAATAAAATATTAATAAAATAATATATTTATTAATATTATATAATATTATATACGGTAATATATATAATATTAATAATATATAATATTATTATTGGGCTATTTATTTAATGTTATAGTTTAAACTTCAAATAAAAAATATAAACAAATAAATATTTCTTTTTTATTTTAATTTTTTTAAAATATTATTATTGGGCTATTTATTTAATGTTATAGTTTAAACTTCAAATAAAAAATATAAACAAATAAATATTTCTGTTTTATTTAAATTTATTTAAAATATTTTGACCGCAGTATCTACCGTCCGTGCGCTATTGTCTATAGGCAGTCGATGTTGTCTTATGTTCAGATAGAACCCCCCCCTTCGGCGCTGACTGACGCGGCTGCGAATGATTTAAATGAAAATAAAATAAATCTGTATTTCCCAGATCCTCATTAAATCTGATATCACTTTGGAGAACGTTCTATACACCCCTATAAAATCCCCAGATCAATAAAAGGCATTTAAAGGTTTTATATTCCTTGATCCTGGGCCTGCTGATTATCTCCCTGCTCCTAGCCAAACGCCTCTTTAACTCTTCCGCGCGGTGATGGCCGTCGCTTGCTCGCTCGCATCCAGACAGGGGTAAGTCGACGCCGGCGAGCGGTATTCTAAACGCTGCTTCTTGTTTCAGAGACGAGATGGAAAGACAGGATCTTGGTTATGGAAATATAAAGCGACACCGGGACATTACATCACAGATGTTTCTCGCGCAGATGTTGCAGAGCTGAGTTTGTCATTAGCACTACATTATGTGTGCAGTAGGATGATGCTCCAAGGAGGTATTCTTACAACCTGTGGCTCTCCAGCTGTTGCAAAACTACCACTCCCATCATGCCCTGACAGCCGAAGGCTGTCAGGGCATGATGGGGGTGGTAGTTTTGCAACAGCTGGAGAGCCACGAATTAGGGAGGTCTGCTTTTACTTAAAATGTCCATAAAAACAATGTCCATAAGTGTTAACTAGACGTCATTTATTTTGTGATACGAGTTCTTTATTTTAGAAGGATAGAAAAGAAAAATTGTCATAAACCTGCCGAAATAGACATAAATAATACCGCCATACGGTAGCAAATAACACTACCATACAGTGAAGACATTCGGCAAAACAATAGAGTACTTTTTTTGTTTCCCCCTGAAAAATAGCAAAAAATTTAAATTGTCATAAACCTGCCAAAACAGACATAAATAATACCGCCACACGGTAGCAAATAACAGTACCATACAGTGAAGACATTAGGCAAAACAATAGAGTACTTTTTGTTTCCCCCTGAAAAATAGCAAAAAATTAAAATTGTCATAAACCTGCCAAAACAGACATAAATAATACCGCCATACGGTAGCAAATAACAGTACCATATAGTGAAAACATTAGGCAAAACAATAGAGTACTTTTTTGTTTCCCCCAGAAAGATTGCAAAAAAATAAATAAAAAATCGACACAAACTTGCCAAAACGGACATAAATGATACCGTCATATAATGTAGCAAATACAGCCGAAGGCTGTCAGGGCATGATGGGGGTGGTAGTTTTGCAACAGCTGGAGAGCCACGAATTAGGGAGGTCTGCTTTTACTTAAAATGTCCATAAAAACAATGTTCATAAGTGTTAACTAGACGTCATTTATTTCGTGATACGAGTTCTTTATTTTAGAAGGATAGAAAAGACAAATTGTCATAAACCTGCCGAAATAGACATAAATAATACCGCCATACGGTAGCAAATAACAGTACCATACAGTGAAGACATTAGGCAAAACAATAGAGTATTTTTTTGTTTCCCCCTGAAAAATAGCAAAAAATAAAAATTGTCATAAACCTGCCAAAACAGACATAAATAATACCGCCATATGGTAGCAAATAACTGTACCATACAGTGACGACATTAGGCAAAACAATAGAGTACTTTTTTGTTTCCCCCCAGAAAGATTGCAAAAAAATAAATAAAAAATCGTCATAAACTTGCCAAAACGGACATAAATGATACCGTCATATGATGTAGCAAATACAGCCAAAGTCTGTCAGGGCATGATGGGGGTGGTAGTTTTGCAACAGCTGGAGAGCCACGAATTAGGGAGGACTGCTTTTACTTAAAATGTCCATAAAAACAATGTCCATAAGTGTTAACTAGACGTCATTTATTTTGTGATACGAGTTCTTTATTTTAGAAGGATAGAAAAGACAAATTGTCATAAGCATGCCAAAATAGACATAAATAATACCGCCATACGGGAGCAAATAACACTACCATACAGTGAAGACATTCGGCAAAACAATAGAGTACTTTTTTGTTTCCCCCATAAAGATAGCAACAAAAAAAAAAATTGTCATAAACCTGCCAAAACGGACATAAATAATACCGTCATATGGTAGCTAATAACAGTACCATATAGTGTAGACATTAGGCAAAACAATAGAGTACTTTTTTCTCTCCCTCTGGAAGGATAGAGAAAAAAAATTGCTATAAACAAACCTAAGTAATACCGCCATACAGTAGCACATTAGGCAAAACAATAGAGTACTTTTTTTCTGGAAGGATAGAATAAAGTGCTATAAACCTACCTACATAATAATGTCATATGAGTACATAGTTTTGTTTTTTTTGTAGAAAATAGGAAATTGATATAAACATACCTAAGTAACACTGCCATACGGTAGCACATTAGGCAAAGCAATAGGATAAATTTTTTTCGGATAGAAAAAAAAAAGTTTTATAAACCTGCCTTAATTATAATGTCATAGGCAGTACATAAATAATACCACTATAGGATAGCAAATAACAGTTCCATAGAATGCACTTGTTTGGCAAAACAATAGAGTACTTTTTTATTTCTTTTTTTCCCCCGGAAGGATTAAGAAAACAATGCTAAAAACCTTCCTAAACAATATGAATAAATAATACTACTATACGGTAGCATATAACAGTACCGTACAGTGTGCAAAACAATAAAGTACTTTTTTTCTGGAAGGATAGAAAAGTGCTAGAAACCTGCCTAAATATTAATGTCATAGGATTACATTTTTTTCCCCGGAAGGATAGAAAAAAAAGGGCCATAAACCTGCCTAAATAATATATATAAATAATACCACCATACAGTAGCAACTAACAGTATCATACAATGCATACATTAGGCAAAACAATAGAGTATGTTAGGTTTTTTTTTTTCAGAAGGATGGAAAAAAGCATTATAAACCTGCCTAAATAATAATGTCTTGGTACAGAAATACAATAAACTACAGTTTTTTTCTGAAGGAGAGTAGAAAAAAGTACTATAATCCTGCCTTACTAATTACGTCATACATATTACATAAATAATATTGCTATATGGTAGCAAATAACAGTACAATACAATACACACATTACGCAAAACAACAGAATAATTTTTTTTCTTCAGAAAGATAGAAAAAAGCTATAAACCTGCTTATATAATAATGTCAGCTGTGGTTCATAAATAATACCGCTATACGGTAGCAAATAACAGTATCATTCAATGCACAACTTAGGTAAATACAATGCACACAATAGACAAAACAATAGTGTATGTTTTTTCTTCTTCTTCAGAGGACTAGAAAAAAAGTAATATAAACCTGCCTGAATATCCGTGGCACATTAATAAAACCGCTATATGGTAGCAAATAACTGTACCATACAACGCACATATTAGACAAAACAATATAGTATGTTTATTTTTCTTAAGAAGGATAAAAAAAGGGTTATAAACTTGCCTAAGTAATTATGTCATACACAATACATAAATAATACCGCCATAAAATAGGCAAAAACTATAAGAGAATGGGAACATGCCTTCATAAAATAAAAATAAAAATCCAAAAGTGTATTAGAACATAAAAAAAAAAACCTGTACAAAAAAAGTAACATAATACGCATTGGGAAACTCCAACGCGTTTCGAATTGTTAACAGTTCTTAATCATGGCACATATACACTTCACATGCTTTTATAGTAAATGCACTAGGGTCTTGGAATGAATGTACACATAACACTGTCATATCATACAGCATCTACAGAACAGGGCCACAGTCAGAGAAGGTCAAGGTTTTTAAAAAACTAAAACAAAACTTTGACAGTGCCGCATCTTCTTTTTTGTACGGGGACGCTTTTATGTAGATGCTGTATGACGGTATAATGTCTGCATTGTATGGTACTGATGTGTTGGTTCCGCTTCCTGTAAGCGCTTCGCCCATCACTTGTGGGATTCAGGCTATGTTCACACACTGATTTTTTGAGCCTTATTTTGAGCTATAAGTGCCTAAATAATACAGCCATAGAGTGCCTAAAATATTACCATACAGTGCCTAAATAATACAGCCATATAGGGGGAGATTTTTCAAAACCTGTGCAGAGGAAAAGTTGCCCAGGTGCCCATAGCAACCAATCAGCTCGCTTCTTTAATTTTGCACAGGCCCTTTTAAAAATGAAAGAAGCGATCTGATCGTTTGCTATGGGCAACCCAGAGTGCCTAAAATATTACCATATAGTGCCTAAATAGTATTACTATATATTGCCAAAAAAATACCGCCATTTAGTGCCTAAATAGTATTACCATATATTGCCAAAATAATACTGCCATATAGCGCCTAAATAATATACCTATAGAGTGCCAAAATAATACTGCCATATAGTGCCTAAATAATATTACCATATGGTGCCTATTTAATACTACCATATAGTGCCTAAATAATGTTACTATATAGTGCCCAAAAAAGACCATATAATGCCTAAATAAAACATCCAAATAGTGCCACATAGTATTACCATATAGTACCTAAATAATACACTGCTCAGAAAAATAAAGGGAACACTAAGATAACACATCCTAGATCTGAATGAATGAACTAATCGTATGAAATACTTTCCTCTTTACATAGTTGAATGTGCTGAGAACAAAATCACACAAACATTATCAATGGAAATCAAATTTATCAACCCATGGAGGTCTGGATATGGAGTCACACTCAAAATCACAGTGGAAAACCCCACTACAGGCTGATCCAACTTTATGTAATGTCCTTAAAACAAGTCACAATGAGGCTCAGTAGTGTGTGTGGCCTCCACGTGCCCGTATGACCTCCCTACAACACTTGGGCATGCTCCTGATGAGGTGGTGGATGGTCTCCTGAGGGATGTCCTCCCAGACCTGGACTAAAGCATCCGCCAACTCCTGGACAGTCTGTGGTGGATGGAGTGAGACGTCCCAGATGTGCTCAATCGGATTCAGGTCTGGGGAACGGGTGGGCCAGTCCATAGCATCAATGCCTTCCTCTTGCAGGAACTGCTGACACACTCCAGCCACATGAGGTCTAGCATTGTCTTGTATTAGGAGGAACCCAGGGCCAACCGCACCAGCATACGATCTCACAAGGGGTCTGAGGATCTCATCTTGGTACCTAATGGCAGTCAGGATACCTCTGGCAAGCACATGGAGGGCTGTGCAACCCCCCAAAGAAATGCCACACCATTACTGACCCACCACCAAACCGGTCATGCTGGAGGATGTTGCAGGCAGCAGAACGTTCTCCATGGCGTCTGCAGACTCTGTCACGTTTGTCACATGTGCTCAGTGTGAACCTTCTTTCATCTGTGAAGAACACAGGGTGCCAGTGGCAAATTTGCCAATCTTGGTGTTCTCTGGCAAATGCCAAACGTCCTGAACGGTGTTGGGCTGTAAGCACAACCCCCACCTGTGGACGTCGGGCCCTCATACCACCCTCATGGAGTCTGTTTCTGACCGTTTGAGTGGACACATGCACATTTGTGGCCTGCTGGAGGTCATTTTGCAGGGCTCTGGCAGTGCTCCTCCTTGCACATAGGCAGAGGTAGCGGTCCTGCTGCTGGGTTGTTGCCCTCCTACGGCCTCCTCCACGTCTCCTGATGTACTGGCCTGTCTCCTGGTAGCGCCTCCATGCTCTGGACACTACGCTGACAGACACAGCAAACCTTCTTGCCACAGCTCGCACTGACGTGCCATCCTGAATGAGCTGCACTACCTGAGCCACTTGTGTGGGTTGTAGACTCCGTCTCATGCTACCACTAGAGTGAAAGCACCGCCAGCATTCAAAAGTGACCAAAACATCAGCCAGGAAGCATAGGAACTGAGAAGTGGTCTGTGGTCACCACCTACAGAACCACTCTTTTATTGGGGGTGTCTTGCTAATTGCCTATAATTTCCACCTGTTGTCTGTTCCATGTGAAATTGATTGTCAATCAGTGTTCTTCCTGAGTGGACAGTGGGATTTCACAGAAGTGTCATTGACTTGGAGTTACATTGTGTTGTTTAAGTGTATTTTTTTTTTGAGCAGTGTATTTCCATGTAATGCCTAAATATTACTGTGATACGGTGCATAAATAAAACTGCCATATAGTTCCTAAAAAATATTTCCATGTAGTGCCTAAATATTATTGTCATATAGTGCCTAACTAATACTGCCATATAGTGTCTAAGTCATTGTTTCCCAACCAGGGTGCCTCCAGCTGTTGCAAAACTACAACTCCCAGCATGCCCGGACAGCCGGAGGCTGTCCGGGCATGCTGGGAGTTGTAGTTTTGCAACAGCTGGAGGCAACCTGGTTGGAAAACACTGTCTAAGGATATGTCCAAACACCCTTTATTGGCTGCAGATTTTATGCTGGTAAATCAATAAAATCTGCAGCATGTAATCCAAATCGAGTACATGTGAACATATAAATAATACTGCATGTAGTAACATGAGGTCATTTTAGTAGATATACTGTCTGCTAATCAATGGGGCCTGACCAGACTATTTTCTGGATTTCATGGCCCGGTCAGAGATAGGAGCAGTACCGCACACATGACCTGGAGTAAATACATAGATTCTATGCATCAACTAGAAAATAAATAACCAATAACTATGAATGATTAAACTATTAATAACCAATAAATGTCTGAGATTGGCTTTGCATACAATTTGGATCCCAATTTGTAACTACCCCCATTGCCCTGTGATTGCTCATGTAAACGTATGTACAAGAGCAGGGACGCCTGTCAAAGGTTGGAGTCCCTGCTCATTTACATTACACTTTTTTTTCAAGGGTATGAGAAGCAGCTCTCTGATGCTATATTTTAGAAGTAATTTTCCAATCAACTCTGATAGGAAGCCTTAGAACATGACTGGGGATTTAAAGGGGTATTCCAGGATTTTTTATTTTACTATGCTACAGGGGCTGTAAAGTTAGTGTAGTTCATAATATAGTGTCTGTACCTGTGTTTTACGGTGGTCTCGCAATTCTTTTGTGATTTTTTCCTCTATATTTATTTTTAACAGCATACAAAATTACTCAGGTTTTAGGATTTCCCAGGTTGCAGTGCGTCCCGAGACACAACATCACTAGTCAGGTGTTCAGAGGGAGCCTGTCCTGCTTCAATGGGTGGAGCGACCGCTGGGTGGGAGAGAGATCATTCTGCAAATAATTGTATTTTTGCATGAGCTGGAGTCACCCTGGTTAGAAAACACTGGTCTTTTGAATGGAATGCAGATCATTTGTGTTTCAACGGTGGGGAGGCTGATGTGGGGGAGGGAGGAAAGTGGCCTCACCCTTACAAACAAGGAATCATGGGACATGTAGTATGAGGGAACAAACTCCAACAGGAAATAGCCAGTTCACAAAAAGATCAAGCCCCAGTGTTATGGTAATCTCACAACATTTAGCCCCAAGACAAGCACAGATCCTTCCTAAGCATGTCCATTACTGTCTGGCAGGTCAGTACTAAAATCACCTTTTGGTGGAGAACCCCTTTAAGCCAAACCTGATACCCATCTGTACATTACCCCCCAAATTTTATGTAAAATTCAGACCCAATCCAATTTGTGTAAATTGACTGATTAATCTCCAATAATTATCAATGGAGCAGAGTTTGTCTGTTGAAAAAAGGGGTCACGTAGGAACCAAAAAAAAAGTAGCTTTCTTCCAAAAAAACAGCTCCACACCTGCCCTTAGGTTGAATGAGGTATTACAACTCGGCTCCATTCACTTCATTGGAACTGAGCTGCGATGCCACATACAAACTAAAAACAAGAGTGGCGCTGTTTCTGAAAGAAGTTTGTTGTGTCAGCCAATTTATTTGTGTATCTATGACTCCTCCTATCCTAGGCCGGGGTCACACTACGGAAATTTTGGAGTAGAATTCCGCTTTGAAATTCCATTCGGAAATTCCTGTGTATATTCTGCTGCTGAAGTTTGGTTTTTATCTTGTCTCAGACAACCCCTTTGGGGCTAGGTTGAGCGCAATGTAACGGCCGGACTCAGAATCTCCGTACTGTCAGCCTAGCCCCAAATGGAGAAACCATAGAAAGCTAAGCTCATATCAAAGGGGTACTCCGCTGGAAAACATTTGTTTTTAAATCAACTGGTGCCAGAAAGTTAAACAGATTTGTAAATTACTTCTATTTAAAAATCTTAATCCTTCCAGTACTTATCAGCTGCTGTATCCTACAGAGGAAGTTCTTTTCTTTTGGAATTTCCTTTCTGTCTGACCACAGTGCTCTCTGCTGACACCTCTGTCCCTTTTAGGAATTGTCCAGAGTAGTAGCAAATTCCCATAGCACTCATGTCCATAGGCAGCACCTGGTATTGCAACTCCAGGAGTGCACTGGGTATGGAGATTGAATACGTTTTGCTTTTTCATTCAGGGGACCCTTATTCTCATTAGAGGTGGAAAAGTAAAGTATATTTTTTTAAATAAATAAAAAAATTATAATAATAATAATAATAATAAAAAAAAAATAATAATAATATAAATATATATTTTTTTTTATACAAATATTTTTTTACCCTTATTCTCATTAGAGGTGGAAGAGTAAAGTATATATTTTTTTAATAAATAAAATAATAATAATAAAAAAATAAATATTTTTTTTTTTATACAAATATTTTGTTTACCCTTATTCTCATTAGAGGTGGAAAAGTAAAGTATATATTTTTTTGAATATATATATATATATATATATATATATATATATATATATTTTTTTTTTTTTACAAATTTAAAAAATTCTGTCCAGCATGAAGACTATCCTCCCTATAGCTCAGGTTACCAAGTAGAATTTTGGGTTCCTGGTGGTCCCACCTGAATTTTGACTGAGGCTTCAAGTAAATAAAATCAATTGAAAAAAAGAAGAAAAAAAAAAACAAATGGTCAAAAAGCCTCTTTGTTAAAAGTAGGGATGGAAGCGGGCGACGATATCAGTCGGGAGTGACGGGGTTAATCAGGCCACAGTCCATTAAAAGGACATTGCGGAGAATGTAAGAGTTAATTTTTTCCACGGATGGCAGTAAATTGCTCTAGGGCAATCTTTCAGCATTAATTCAAGCCCCCCCCCCCTCCCCCCCAATCCCAAATAAATTCCCTTTGGTTACACTCTTTTTTTTTAATGTTTCTTTTAATTAGGTACAATTACTTCCCAAGAATTGCTTTTTATTTGCCAGCCTGGGATTGAGATGATAAAGTTGCTATCGGGCCAAACAGTAATGTGTGACATGCCTCATTTAGTGGGTATACGAACGTATATTGAACTAGAAAATTATGCAGAGTGAGAGCTATTCATTCATTTTATGATGCCCTCACTTCTAGCTGAACTCCTTGCATGGCGCTGCGTGCATGGAGCGGGGCGCTCTTAAACCTTACCCAGGCCCCCTTGTCGTAACTTATTTACAATTACAGGACTTTATTAACGGGGGAATTGAAAAAAAAAAGTTTTATTAAAAAAGCAAGGAAAAAAAATTGCCTCCGAGTCAGGAGGGACTGGTAAGACTTTAGAATATCGGTTGTATGCTTAAAAAATCTTAAGACAATATATGCCGAAAATAGCAGTAACCAGCCTGTAGACCAGGGTTTTCCAACCAGGGTGCCTCCAGCTGTTGCAAAAATACAACTCCCAGCATGCCTGGACAGCCAGAGACTGCTATAGAGTCTCAGCGTATTCCTATGAGATGCAGCTTCAGCCTGCCTTTTTTTTCTCCGTTAGCTCTTACAGATAGGATAGTTTAGCGTTTACCTTCATCACACAGGAAACACTAGATCAGTGGTTTCCAATCCATGGGCCTCTGGCTGTCCGGGCATGCTGAGAGTTATAGTTTTGCAACAGCTGAAGGTCCACAGTTTGGAGACCACTGCTATAGAGTGTCATTGTATTCCTATGAGATGCAGCTTCAGCCTGCCTTTTTTGTTTCCTGTTAGCTTTTACACACAAGAGAGATCAGGGTTTACCTTAATCACACAGTAAACCCTAGATCAGAGGTCTCCATACTATGGGCCTCATGCTGTCTGGGCATGCTGGGAGTCATAGTTTTGCAACACCTGGAGGTCCACAGTATGGAGTAGTGTGTTCTATGAGATGCAGGTAAATGCTAATCTCTCCTACACCCTGTTCCAAATTATTATGCAAATTATATGTTTCTCATTAACCTAAATAATTGATGTAAATAACAGTCAGCATAATTCTCATGTTATCAACTATTAAGAGTGTGGTGGCCCAGTAAGGGAGGTCTTACCCCGTACCCTTGCTGCCCTATCAGGCAGCCTACCTTCAGTGTTCCCTGGGCCCCCCCTGCATCTGTCCCCCATGTAAATATGTTTATTATGTATTGTACTGTGTAATGTGTGAAGAAGGTTAATGACATCTGCCCCTAGGGTAATTTCATCTGCCCTTTGCATCACAGCCCATACCACAACTTTTGGCGTCACGAACAGGATACGGGTGTGCGCCTTATGCGACAAGTCCTCCCCAGTCTGAACTGTGTCCAGTATTGTCAGTGAAAATGGCATGACGATACAAATAAAATTTGCGCCAGAAAGTGTACGGGACTTTACCAGTGGAAAGTGTTTTACCCGAGGCGCTTGAAATAGAGGGGGAGGTAAAGAAATGACTGTTGTCCGCCATTGTGAAACGTTTAAGTACTGTGTCGACCATGTACAAGATCAGATCAGAAGCTATGTTACGTTGTCAAGTATTGCCTGTACCTGCAAGGGTTAAAGATGTACCGGAGAAGCGTGAGAAAATGTCCCGCGCTGGTCAGCATGTTGCTGTATCGATGACGAAGTGAAACTGTAAAGATCCAGCCATTTTTCCGAAGCCCTGCATAAAAGGAGCAGCGCTGCTGGATCCTCCCAGTTTTCCGGAAGTCAGCAAGTGGAGCAACATGGCGTAACAGGCAAGCAAATGTGCAGAGAGTCCCAAGATGGTGCCGGAGGCCCGGAAAGCCACCGCGGCGCAGATGTTGCAAGAGTTAGCTGACTGTCTTCAGAAGACCTCCATCAGGGCCAAAGAGGCCTGCTACCAAGTCTCGCTGCCTGAGGACGATAGAGACTAGCCAGCAACCCCCGCGGAGGGCACGCGGGCATCTTCCCGCGGATCATCGCTGGTGAGACTGTCCCTTCACCACCGGACCTGGGGGTCCTGGGCCAAAATCAACACCAAGGAGTCAGAAGTGAGTACCCTGGCTGAGGCTGCTTTTTCTACCCCTCCTTCTACCCCTAGCCCAGAGCAAACCCCACAGGTCCAGAAGTCTGCAGCATGTCCCCGGTCCCCACCTTTACCAAAGTGGTTGTTTGGCGATGAGCCTGGACTAATACAATATATGAGGGAGCACCTTCTTCCCCTGCCAGGGAAGTCCCATCCCCCAGTTCAACCGGCTCAGTCCGAGTTGGCCAGAATAGAAGCTCAGGTGGCCGAGATTGTAGAGGGGCTGAGGGCACAGAGAATAGAAAGATATGGGCCGAAGCTGATACCATATGAGGTGCGACAAGGGCAGCAGCAGGATACAAAAGCATTGGAAGACATTAGGAAGCTAGAACGTCCCCGAGAGGGAGAGCCACCCCTGGAACGTCGCAGAGGTACGGTCATAAAATTTGACAAAGTGTGGGGGTTTGGCACCCTCATGGACTGTCGTCATGGAGGGACTATCTTGGTCAATTGTCAGGCAGTGCAGAGAGACTATCTCCCCCCATCATTGTATTCTCTAGAGAGCTGGGAGATCGAGGAGTATACGCCTGTACAGAGCATGCGAGGAGAGTGGGCAGCAGCAGTGTCCTGTCCGAAGAACCCCACGCAGATTCCTTGTGCATATTTTCCCTCTGATGATTGGGACGCAGATCCCTTCGGATTACTACCCCCTCAACTCAGGAAGTTGCATCCAGTGGAAGAAATCTACATGCCCAAAGTGCCTGTCATGGCACCAAAGTATCTACCACAGTCGTCTTTGAATGTGCCCAGGCCTACTCCTGTGGTCGAAGAGGTTTGGCCTAACCAACGGGCATCCTTGCTGCCTGCTTTGACCTTCTGCTAAGTCCGACTTCGCCTCTGCCTCATCCTTCTGTACCTCGCCTCGCCCAGCTACCTGTGTGGTCGAGTCGTATCGGGGGTAGCGACCTGGGTGTCGCCTTCCACAGCAAGCCCATCCTGCTATTCGGCGGGCTCTGGTGAAGACCAGCGGCACCTTAGACTCCGCTCCCCGATACGGACCGTGTCATCTGCCACAGGTCAGTGATCCACATCCAGCATTGTGACAGTAGAGATGAGCAATCCTACTTTCTCCTTCCCCTATATGGAAACTGGTCCATATGTCGGATTTGAACCTAGAACCTCCTGACCAAGGACCTCTAATCTACAATTTCTCCCTGCCTGATGGAGCCAGTTGATATGAAAAAAAAAAAAAGTTTTTTCACTGGAATAACCCTTTAAAGTCAGTGGAGTCCATTAGCAACCATTTGGGTGTATCGGATGATGGCAGCCATGGTGCTTGTGTTAAATTGTATTAAGGATGTACTAATTTATAATTTCCTAATCAATTAGTACAATAAGAAATACACAATCCCACTGGGTATAAGTCATTAGGTCCAATAATTAGGAAACATGAGCCGACTAAGCATATTTCCTGCTACTAGCCGCACCGCTAACCAGCCCAGCCAGACTCGGGATCAGGAAAATCCCTGGAAAAGAATTTAGACATTTCTTTGGGAAAAAAAAAACCTTTGTCAATGGAAAAGCATCTGCCCACAGCATCATCTTTATAGCTGCTCAGTCTCCTAATCAGGCTGAAAAGAAAGTATAGATGAGAAACTCTACTTTCTTCTTGCCCAACATGGAAACGGGTCCATATGCCTCAGATTTGATTTTAGGCCCTCAAAGCCTAGGACCATTAATCTACAATTTCTCTCTGCCTGATGAAGGGTCCAAATAAACATCTTCTCAGTCTCCTAGTAAAGGTCAAGAAGAAAGTAGAGATGAGAAACTCTACTTTCTCCTTGCTCAATATGGAAACTGGTCCATATATTTTGGATTTGAACCTTGGACCTCCTGAGCTAAAACCTCTAATCTACAATTTCTCCCTGTCTGATAAAGGATCAAAATAAGACCTGAAACGTTACTTTGCTACACAGAGAATTCTCACAATTGTTCTGGAATTTTAGGAAAGGTTGTGTGAAAGTTAGCTTCTATATCTTGGCTTATAACTACGGTATTAGAGTCTATTTTCAAATTTGGACTTCTCTAAGTTTATATAAGAACTGCAAAATTAATTTGGAAAAAAAATTAATGGAGAAGCGTCTGCCCACAACGTCTCTATAGCTTCACAGTCTACTAGAAAACAGATGAGAAATTCTACTTTCTCATTGCCCAACATTAAAACTGGTCTATATGTGTCAGGTTTGAATTTAGGACCTACTGACCTAAGACTTCTAATCTACAAATTCTCTCTGCCTGATGAAGGGTCCATGTAAGACCAGTAAATTTGCTATGCTACACAGAGAAGTTTGACATTTTTTTTTTAATTGGTTGTGAAAAGGTTGAGATCTTTGTGGAAAATAGCTTCTGTAACTTGGCTTTTAACTACAGGACTAGAGTTTATTTTTCAGAATTTGGACTTCTGTGGTTTTAAATCAGAACTTTTAAATTTGGAAAAAAAATTGTCAATGTTGGAACATCTGTCCACAGCATCATCTCTGTAGCTTCTCAGTCTCCTAGTAAGGCCAAGAAGAAAGTAGAGATGCAAAACTACTTTCTCCATGGCCCACATGGAAACTGACCCATTTGTTTCAGATTTGGACCTAGGACCTCCTGTCCTAAGACCTCTATTCTACAATTTCTCCCTGCCTGATGAAGGGTCTAGATAATACCCAAAACATTGCTGTGCTACACAGAGAATTCTAACATTTTCTAATAATGGATCTAGAATTTTAGAAAAAGGTTTAGATCTTGTGTAGAAGAAAAAATACGATATTAGAGGTTTATTTTTAATAATATGGTATTTTGTGTTTTTAAATCAGAATTGAAAAAAGGGTCCAAATAAGACCTGAAATGTTACTTTGCTGCACAGAGAATTCTGAGAATAGCTTCTATAATTTGACTTTTAACAACGGTATTAGAGTTAAAGGGGATGTCCACCATAAGGTGATTTTAGTACGTACCTGGCAGACAGTAATGGACATGCTTAGGAAGGATCTGCGCGTGTCTTGATGCTAAATGGCTATGTTGTGAGATTACCATAACACTGTGGCTAGCTTTTTGTGAACTGGTATTTCCTGTTTGAGTTTTTCTTTTTTTGACTACAAATTCCATAATTCCATTTTCCTCCCTCCCAAACATTCAGCCACCCCATCCATTGAAACATAAATGAGCTGCATCCATTCAAAAGACCTGTGGTTTTCAATCAGGGTGCCTACAGCTGTTGCATTAGTTGCAGATTGATCTCTCTCCCACCAAGCGATCACTCCCCCCCATTGAAGCAGACAGGCTCCCTGTCATCAGCTGACTAGTGATGTCAGGTCTCGGCCGCATTGCAACCTGGAAAAAATCTGAGACAACAGTCATTTTGTATGATGCTAAAAATAAATATTGGGGTGAAAATCACATAAGAATTGTGAGAAAACGTCACACACAGGTACAGACACTATATTATAAACTACAATAACTTTACAGCCCCTGTAGTATAGTCAAATAAAAAAAAAATCCTGGAATACCCCTTAAATTTTTCCTCATTTGGTCTTAAATCAGAACTTCATTTGAAAAAAAAACAAAAAAAAAAAACATTGTCAATGGAGAAGCATCTGTCCACAGCATTGTATAGCTTCTCAGTCTCCTAGCAAGGTAAGAGCCCCTCTCAGCAGTCAAGCAGCCATGTTAATGGGATTGTGTGTCATTGTGTTCAGCGTCTATAGCCGCGCCGGGTAACATGGCAGCTTCGTGATATCTTTATGTACTAGTCAGCAATCTGATTCACTGACTGCTGGTTAATATTTCATCCACCGCTCCATAGAATGATTGGCAAGTGATGAGCAGGACAGGAAGAGACGTCTGTCAGGATGGAGAAGAAAGGGAAATGGCCAATGACATCAAAGGGGGACAATGGTCTTCACGAAAATCTGATGGATTAGAAGATCTGTTGGACTGTTTCCTGGCTACAATGATTGTCAATAACCGTATTTACCTGCCATATGCCTGTCTATCTGTATGTGACGTCCGAATGAATGCTTTAGACATGTGCTCTATTATGTCATACCGTGGCTAAAGACTATGAATGCAACCGAGAATCGGCACATTGCTGCGTAAGGAGCTATCCATGTCTATGCTATCCCTTCATGTGTCTGTTGTTTTTTTTTTCCTTTACTCGAATTCACAATTTGAATTTGGTTGGAACGTCCCATAAAAATTTAAATTCCTTAGAACCCAAATCCGATATTAATCTTGCGGTCAAATTCGCCAAATCGAAACAAATCTTGGGAGACTCGCTCATCTCTATTATATATAAGAAGGGCCCGTTCACACTGTGGAATTTCCACTTACAGGAACCCCCTCAGGAATCCAATCAACTGGTGGCAGAAAGGTAAACAGATTTGTGAATTACTTCTGTTTAAAAATCTTAATCCTTCCAGTACTTATCAGCTGCTGTATGCTTCAGAGGAAGTTGTGTAGTTCTTTCCAGTCTGACCCCAGTGCTCTCTGCTGACACCTCTGTCCATGTCAGGAACTGTCCAGAGCAGGAGAGGTTTACTATGGGGATTTGCTCCTACTCTTGACAGTTCCTGACATGGACAGAGGTGTCAGCAGAGGGCACTGTGGTCAGACTGGAAAGAACTACACAACTTCCTGTGGAGCATACAGCAGCTGATAAGTACTGGAAGGATTAAGATTTTTATATAGAAGTAATTTAAAATCTGTTTAACTTTTTGGCCCCAGTTGATTTAAATTTTTTTTCCCCACTGGGTTATCCATTTAATGTCGCTGTCCCATTCATTACAGTGTAATGCCAGGCCTTCTCCGAAAGATTTCAATTCTCCTACAAAACTTTTGTAGTGAGAATTGAGCAGCTGAATCCCATTAAGGGGGCATTCACACATACAGGATCCTGCGCAGATTTAGGGTGCGTTCCCACCTGGCGTATGCACAGCGTATTTCACACTGCGCAAAATTTGCGGCAGCAATGGGAAATACGCTGCGTATTCCTTGCTCACTATACACACAGGGCTTTCCGGTGGCAGCCCTATGCGTGTAGCGAGTTTTAGAGGCGGGGCCATGTGCCGGCGTGACTGTGACGCGCGGCTCCGCCTCCAAAACTCACTACACACATAGGGCTGCCGCTGGAAAGGCCTGTGTTTATAGTGAGCAAGGAATACGCAGCGTATTTCCCATTGCTGCCGCAAATTTTGCGCAGTGTGAAATACGCTGTGCATACGCCAGGTGGGAATGCACCCTTGATGCAGATTAGAAGCTGTATTCAGTCATTTAGTTTAGATTTAGATCCCTGGGCATCAAATCTGCGTACGTGTGAACGTACCCTAAAGGAGTGCTATCGTGCAGGACAATTTATCCCCTATCCAAAGGGCAATTCATTCCGCGTCTAGTCCTCAGAAAGAATGAACATTGAATTGATATTGGAATTTCCACTGTGTGCATAGTGCAGCAGAAGCCTATTGAATTCAACGGGACTCTGCTGCTGTGGAATATCCACATGGAAATTTTGGCATGTGAAGATAGTCTCAGTCCATACTCCTATCTACTCTGAACTTCTCTGGTCTTTTGAAGACTACTACACCTTTTTCAGATTATAGTGATACCTCTAGAGTTATCCTCCTCCCCCCTCATTGTCTTCATGGCTGGAAGGAAATCTACCCTAGTCTCCCTGGGATCTCTTAATACCTTGGCGTCTGACCACAGGTGCAACCACTTCATAATTCCTCCACCACTAATCCAGACTTCTCTAAAAGGCTGGTTCTACGTTGAAGGAGGTAACGTAAAACATTATATCTATCTATGATAGCGCTTTTACGTGGCTGGTCAGACACATATATACTAGTCCTGCCTTTATATATATATATATATATATATATATATATAAATCTTTACAGCAGAAACGTTGCATCTGTAACTTTGGTATGGAATAAAGCCCCGTATTTGTTTTCACTTATTTTGAGTGCTGCAATTCTATTTTTGCTTTGTCTGTATTTTTTGGCCCCTGACTGCTTGCACCAACATATAGATTTTTGGTGTGCTGCTCTTTAGCTATTTTTATCATATATATATATATATATAAATACATATACAGTGGTCCCTCAACATACAATGGTAATCCGTTCCAAATGAACCATCATTTGTTGAAACCATCGCATGTTGAGGGATCCGTGCAATGTAAAGTATAGGACAGTGGTCTCCAACCTGCGGACCTCCAGATGTTGCAAAACTACAACTCCCAGCATGCTCGGACAGCCGTTGGCTGTCCAGGCATGCCGGGAGTTGTAGTTTTGCAACATCTGGAGGTCCGCAGGTTGAAGACCACTGGTATTGGAGGTTATACTCACCTGTCCCCGCCGCTTAGGACCGTCACCGCTACCCTGGATGTCGCTGTCCATCACTGTTGGTGCGTCCCCGGGGTGTCTCCGACGCTCCGGAAAGGTCTCTGCTGCCTGGGAACGTCGCTCTCCGTCGCCGCCATCACGTTGCTACGCACGACGCTCCAAATGGATGACGGGACGGCGTGCGCGGCGACGTGATGACGACGAAGGAGAGCGCCGGTGATGCAGGGGATCCCGAGGAGTACACTACGGAGCCCCGAGGACAGGTGAGTTATCGTCAGCGGACCACACGGGGCACCGTAAGGGCAGTCTGCGCTGCCGGATAGCCGTTTATGCGATGGCCCCGACATACAAAAGCATTGTATGTTGATGCGGCCTCTGAGAGGCCATCGCATGTTGAAATGATCGTATGTCGGGGGGGGGGGGGGGGGGGGGGGGGTCACTATATATATATATATATATATATATATATATATATATATAATCATATAAATGTTATCTAAGTTAAAGCAAGGCCTACACAGCTACATTGGCCACCCAAAAAAGCTGTGTTCCCCATTCAGGGTGCCTCCAGCTGTTGTCAAACTACTACTCCCAGCATGCCCGGACAGCCATTGCTGGGAGTTGTAGTTTTGCAATAGCTGGAGACACACTATGGAAAACACTGGGGGAGCATTATCAAAACCTTGTATAGAGGAAGAGTGGTGCAGTTGCCCATAGCAACCAGATTGCTTTCAGTTTCAAATAGGCCTCTGAAAAAAATGAAAGAAGCCATCTGATTGGTTGCTTTGGCCAACTGATAAGTCCCCCCGGATGCAAACACCTACTACCGGGTCCCGACGGACCCCATTCACTTGCATTGGGTCTGTTGGTGGTCCGGTAATTTTACAGGAATTTAGCGGAGAAAAAAAAAAAATAGTGCTTGCACGATTGTTTTCTCCGCTAAGGACCCATCGTTCTGACCGGATTGCCGATGCAACTCTGAATAGCGGCAATGTGAACGCCTGGACTGGACAAAAGGGTGAAGTGCAAGGGTCTAGAAGCTATGGAGACTCATAGGACTTCTCCACTAGTGATGAGCAGCAGGGGCCATATTGGAATTTGCGATATTTCGCGCATTTATTGAAGAATATGTTTGCAAAATTTGCATATTCGCTATGTTCATTCACTTTTTTTTCCATGCGAAAACTTGCATGCAAAATTGGCATAAAATTCATCAAAATTTGCATGTGAACCCCCCCCCCCCCCCCCCCAAAAAATAGACTCACGTGATAGACCCATGTGATAGAACCCTTTTTGCATGGAAAATTCGCATAAAAATTTGCATGTTAAAAAAAAAAAAAAAAAAGAAAAGAGAATTCGCCATTACAAATATATAGCACTATAGAATAAATATTCACGAAATCGCGAATTGCCGATATTCGCGATAAAAATTAGCATTACGAATATTCGTGCCCAACACTATTCTCCACATAGATATGGTGGTAGAGCTCTTTCTGAATGTGATTTTTCAGGTTCCAGAACCAGTGGCACCACTACATTAAGTATGATAGATCCAGGAGCACAAAGGAGCCTGACTACACCCCCTGCTTACCGCCATTTACAAATCTAAAGAGAAAACCACAATGCCAATAGGAACAGAGCATCATTACTTGTTTATGGCTAAGGGTCTATTCATAGGGCAGTATTTCCGCTTGCAGAATTCCCCCTCAAATTAAAGCCCATAGACTTCTATGGGATTCCGCACTCCCATTCACACTTCTGAATTTCCGCTTGCAAGCAAGCGGAAATTCAGAAGTGTGAATGGGAGTGCGGAATCCCATAAAAGTCTATGGGCTTTAATTTGAGGGGGAATTCAGCAAACGGAAATTCTGCCATGTGAATAGACCCTAAGGGTATGTTCACCATGTGGTATTCCGCGAGTAGAATTCCGCACAGTGAACATTACCATCAGTGTGAATTGGTCTTCCGCGAGACCCATTCACACTGAGGAAATTCTGTCGCTGAAATTGTTCCGCGCAAAGAAAGAACACATTCATTCTTTGCGCGGAATCCCGCTAGCACGGCATAGCCGTCAATGGTGACAGCGCAGTGCTGTGTGGTCCTACTGCCAAACTATTTTCGGCGGTGGCCGCCTGACGGAATCTCCGCTCGTTGAATTCTGCGAGCGGAGATTCTGCAGTACGAGCGTACCCTAAGAGTGGAATAAATGAGTGGACAAAAGGTTGCTGCCTGAGGGCATGGCAGTCATGTGGCGGCTTGCAGGACCTTTACATACAGATGAAATATCCAAGTGGAGGAACCCTTCCTAAAGCTACGCTCCAGTCTTCTGACATCTCCGGCACCACTGTCCTTAATCTGATCACAAGTCCCAAACCAGGGCACAGATGATTCTTTTTTTTATTTTTTTAGCTGATCTGACCCTGAAACGGGTCGGATACAAACACCTACTACCGGGTCCCGATGGACCCCATTCACTTGCATTGGGTCTGTCGGTGGTCCCGTAATTTTACAGGAATTTAGCAGAGAAAAAATTAGTGCTTGCACAATTTTCTTCTCCGCGAAGGACCCATCGTTCTGACCGGATTGCCGAAAGCGGCAATGTGAACAAGGCTTAAGAGACTGGACAAAAGGGTGAAGTACAAGGGTCTAGAAGCTATGGAGACTCATAGGACTTCTCCATATAGATATGGTGGTAGAGCTCTTTCTGAAGGCCATTTTTCAGGTTCCAGAACCAGTGGCACCACTACATTAAATATGATAGCTCCAGGAGCACAAAAGAGCCTGACTACACCCCCTGCTTACCGCCATTTACAAATCTAAAGAGAAAACCACAATGCCAATAGGAACAGAGCATCATTACTCTAGAGACTCATAGGACTTCTCCATATACATATGGTGGTGGAGCTCTGAAGGCCGTTTTTCAGGTTCCACAACCAGGTCACCATTTGTGACTGTCCAAGTCTCGTAAGTCTAAGTGAACCCTTCTGAAGACGACCAAAGATAATGCTAGGATATGGGAAAAAAAATTAATAAAAAATCTATTGTGACAGCACAAAAATACTGATGCATATGGATACTTTTCTCCCAGTTACCGTACTATATGACTGAACGGGAATAAGGAGCAGGTTTCCCAATGAGCGAGTAATATGACATGGTCTACAGACTTTGAGAAATGATCTTTGTGAGTGGCCAACGTGAGTGATGAGGAAGCCCAGGGAGTGATGGATAGGGACCAGTGTTCCTGTCCTCAGAGCCTGTACGGATGTGATGCGGTTACTGTATAACCCGGCACAGAATGTCCCTACATGTTTAGGAAGTCATCTCTTGTTTCTCATGTCACCAAGTGTCCTGCATCCACAAAGCAATGCCACCTGTCTCCATTGTCACATCACTGATCTCCTACAATCCATTTCCTCATTCTACTATCTTTAGATTCCCTCTTTAACATTTTTATTGCTACTTGTGATTCTCGCCGTGTAAATTTTAACCGAGCTGCTGCTGGAAGATGGATTGGAGGATGGATCCTGTCCTATTGCTTGATATCTTCACTAGTGAAGCCTACACAGTGGTCTAGGACTACTGTGTGTAGGTGGTCAGGGATCCCTGGTTTTAGTGAGAGAAAACCATTGAATGAAAAGGATGTTAAAGGGGTACTCTGCTGGAAAAGGTGTTTTTAAATTTTTTTTTTTTTTAAATCAACTGGTGCCAAAAAGTTAAACAGATTTGTAAATGACTTCTATTAGAAAATCTTAATCCTTCCAGTACTTATTAGCTGCTGAATACTACAGAGTAAATTCTTTTCTTTTTGAAACACAGAGCTCTCTGCTGACATCATGACCACAGTGCTCTCTGCTGACACCTCTGTCCATTTTAAGAAATAGAAAAGACAGGCGCTCCGTAGAGTAGTAACGTTTAGATCCCGTGGTGAGGTAAAAATACAAATAAATTGCTCACCCTGGGTGGTTGTGCAACTTCATACACAACAATGATATAAGCATAGAATAATCCTAGGTCGACTGCTGCCCTCCGGTAGATATACGGCAATATTAGGGAAAGACTTCAGAGGAACCCGGCTCCACGGCGCTGAACGACCACAATAGGTGAACCATAAAAGGGAGTTTATTTGACCAGAATGCAACGCGTTTCGCTGCGCATGCGCAGCGAAACGCGTTGCATTCTGGTCAAATAAACTGTGATTCACCTGTTCAGCGCCGTGGAGCCGGGTTCCTTTTTGAAGTCTTTCCCTGATATTGCCATTTTAAGAACTGTCCAGAGTAGGAGAAAATCCCCATAGAAAACCAATGTTGTTCCTAAAATATACAGAGATGTCAGCAGAGAGCACTGTGGTCATGAAGTCAGCAGAGAGCTCTGTGTTCCAAAAAGAAAAAAAATTCCTCTGTAGTATTCAGCAGCTAATAAGTACTGGAAGGATTAAGATTTTTTAATAGAAGTAACTTACAAATCTGTTTAACTTTCTGGCACCAGTTGATTTAAAAAAAATTAAAATGTTTTCCACCGGAGTACTTTGCTGGAAATTATTATTTTTTTAATCAACTGTTGCCACAAAGTTAAACAGATGTGAAAATTACTTCTATTTAAAAATCTTAATCCTTCCAGTACTTATCAGCTGCTGTATGCTCCAGAGGAAGTTCTTTTAATTTTTGAATTTCCTTTCTGACCACAGTGCTCTCTGCTGACACCTCTGTCCATTTTAGGAACTGTCCAGAGCAGGAGCAAATCCCCATAGAAAACCTATGCTGCCGAAAGCTTGAAACACTTCAATATCCTGTGGATCCCAGGGAAGATTTATCAAAACCTGTGTAGAGAAAGAGGGGTGCAGTTACCCATAGCAACCAATCAGATTGTGTCTTTCATTTTCCACAGAAGAAATTGGATTGGTTGCTGTGGGCAACTGCAACACTCCTCTGCACAGGTTTTAATACATCCCCCCCCTCAATGTGTATAGGGGATAACCTCTTTAGGCCATGTTCACACAGAATTTCTGAGCGGAATTTGGTGGAAAAATCCAGCTCCAAATTCCATTGCGTTTCTGCTTCACGGTGGACACGGCAGATGCTTCCGTTGCGGGAAATTCCGATTCCGGTGTCGGCCGAGAGAAAAACCATTATCATTCTGTTGACGGAATCCGCTCGGAAATGCATTGCCGTCTATGGAGACAGGAAATATCCGAGTGGTCCTAGTGCAGGCAGAGCATACAAATTTACAGAATGTCCGCCTGTGTTTTCCGGGTGGACATTCCGCAAATTTCCCTCCATGTGAACATAGCCTTAAAGTGAAGTCTCAGACATACAGACCATTCAATGAATAGTAAAGTCGCAAATGAAACCTAAAGTCATCGGTGATACCCCGGCACCTAAAAGATTCGCCACGCAAAGCACGCATAATAAATGCGGTGAGCACAAAATCTCAGTCTACAGTAAATCTGCTATTTGCAGTATGTTTACAGGTGTAAATATTTTAGTAATCGTCCCCCTTTAGGTTTAACTAGTGCAGATTCACACGATAGTAGAAATGTCTGCCACTGTCTCATTCATCCAGATAGCGTTTGCTGCAACAACCCCATTCAGGTGCAGAATCAGGGCCGGCTCCTCCTATAGACAAAACATAGAGCGCCCTCTTGATGATGGTGCCGCTCTGCCCTCAAGAAAGTTGTTTCAGCACTAACTAACTCCACCGCCTTTCACACCAGCACCCCCCACGCTCCAGCAGCACCCGCCTGCCGCTCACACCAGCACCTGCCGCTTACACCAGCACCCCCCACGCTCCAGCATCACTCGCCGCTCACATCAGCACCCCCCGCGCACCAGCATCACCTGCCGCTCACACCAGCACCAGCCGCTCACACCAGCACCCCCACGCTCCAGCATCACACGCCACTCACACCAGCACCTGCCGCTCACACCAGCACCCGCCGCTCACACCAGCACCCCCCACGCTCCAGCATCACCCGCCGCTCACATCAGCAGCCCCCCGCACACCAGTATCACCCGCCGCTCACACCAGTATCACCCGCCGCTCACATCAGCACCCCCCCGCGCACCAGTATCACCCGCTGCTCACACCAGTATCACCCGCCGCTCACACCAGCACCCCCCACGCTCCAGCATCACCCGCCGCTCACATCAGCAGCCCCCCGCACACCAGTATCACCCGCCGCTCACACCAGTATCACCCGCCGCTCACATCAGCACCCCCACGCTCCAGCATCACACGCCACTCACACCAGCACCTGCCGCTCACACCAGCACCCGCCGCTCACACCAGCACCCCCCACGCTCCAGCATCACCCGCCGCTCACATCAGCAGCCCCCCCCACACCAGTATCACCCGCCGCTCACACCAGTATCACCCGCCGCTCACATCAGCACCCCCCCGCGCACCAGTATCACCCGCCGCTCACACCAGTATCACCCGCCGCTCACATCAGCACCCCCACGCTCCAGCATCACACGCCACTCACACCAGCACCTGCCGCTCACACCAGCACCCGCCGCTCACACCAGCACCCCCCACGCTCCAGCATCACCCGCCGCTCACATCAGCAGCCCCCCCCACACCAGTATCACCCGCCGCTCACACCAGTATCACCCGCCGCTCACATCAGCACCCCCCCGCGCACCAGTATCACCCGCCGCTCACACCAGTATCACCCGCCGCTCACACCAGCACCCCCCACGCTCCAGCATCACCCGCCGCTCACATCAGCAGCCCCCCGCACACCAGTATCACCCGCCGCTCACACCAGTATCACCCGCCGCTCACATCAGCACCCCCCCGCGCACCAGTATCACCCGCCGCTCACACCAGTATCACCCGCCGCTCACACCAGCACCCCCCCCTGCCGCTCACACCAGTATCACCCGCCGCTCACACCAGCACCCCCCCCGCGCAACAGCATCCCCCGCCGCTCACACCAGCATCCCCCGCCGCTCACACCAGCATCACCCGCCGCTCACACCAGCATCCCCCGCCGCTCACACCAGCATCCCCCGCCGCTCACACCAGCATCACCCGCCGCTCACACCAGCATCACCCGCCGCTCACACCAGCATCCGCAGCTCACACCAGCACCCGCCGCTCACACCAGCACCCCCTGCCCCTCCCATGCACTTATACGAGGCAGACAGACTCGTCACGCAGGTCGGATCCTGCATCTTGACATTATTTGTCGCGAAACAGTGCCCTAAACCCCCATCAATCACCCCTCCACCCCTGGGGCACTGTGAATGGGGCATGGGGGAATGGGGGCACTGTGAATGGGGCATTGTATGTGGAAATATTGATCTCTGTATAGTAACTTTTATTTAGAAAAAGTATAGTGCAAAAAAAGGTGCGCCAAAGGGGCCAAACCAAGGGGGTGGCAAAATGGGGTTTTGCCTAGGGCGGCAAAAATCCTTAAAGGACATGTCCGATGCTCACTTTTCTTATTGTATCCATTCCGGGCTGCAGAAAAATAAGAAAATAAGCTTTCTCTTGCCTGCCTAGGCTCCCCCAGTGCTCCGGTATAGGTGTTCGGTCCCCGGGCTGTATTCTTCTTACTTCCTGTTAGCCCGGCTCGTCACACGGAGCTTCAGCCTATCACTGGTCAAGGCGGGACATCGCTGCGGCCGGTGATAGGTTGAAGCTCCGTGTGATGTGCCGGGCTAACAGGAAGTAAGAAGAATACAGCCCGGGGACCGAACACCGGTACTGAAGCACCGGGGGAGCCTAGGCAGGTAAGAGAAAAATTTTTACTTTTATTTTTCAGCCCGGAACAGATAAAATAAGAAAAGTGAGCACCGGACATCTCCTTTAAACCAGTACTGTGCAGAATATATACTACATGTGAATCCACTGTATACCCCTGTGCTAATTTTTGTAATTTTTTTTGGGGGGATATAGGCCGGCATTTATCATTGTAGGTGTAAGTGAAGCATTTATCATTGTAGGTGTAAGTGAAGCATTTTTCTACACCTTTTTTTGTGTGCTGGTGATGTGTAGGAGCACCAAATATATTAAATGGTCACAGAACATTTGATAAATTTTGTTCAGGTCACATTTTCAGAAATTTCTCTCTTCACATACACCAAAAAGCTAAGCTAAGTCTGGGCTGGTGTAGTTTTAGAGACTTTTCAGTGGCCTTGCGCCTTTTTTGCGCCTTTTCACAAAAAGGCGCAGTTGATAAAACCCTTCCATATCATGTATATTGCCAAAATCAGTGGATTGCAACTCAAAATCAGCAGAAATGTGTAAACCAAAAGGGGGAAATAAACCCTGCTTGCGCCTTTTGTAGACACCAAAAACAGTCTAAAGACCATGATAAATGTCGGCCATAGAGTCTATTATTCCTTTTTTTTATATTATATAGTGGTTATATCAGAAAGTGGCGTATCTGTTGCCGCGGCCTGTTCTGTTTCCCATGTTCGGGGTGAAGACGTCCTTTTGTTTCCAGTCACTGTGATGCTTTATTTGCGCACATCGCCTCCTTATTCTTGAAGCACCTGGCCCTCTCTCCCTTTTGTGTCATTTTGGAAATAGAAAATACAAGCACAGCACTTTTCCATCGATCGTCCCAAACTAGAGTTCGGTGTTTTTTTTGTTTTTGTTTTTTCCCCCCCTAAATTCTTCCCTCTCCTCTAATCATTAACTTCCAAATTCTATTTCTTTCTCCCAAACCCCTTCTATAGATACTTCTCAGTTACATTGTGGCATATTTGGTGGTAAAGGAGGCAACGAACACTTCCCATGGGGTAGTATCTGTCCTGGAATGAATAGACTTGAAGGTCTGAACAATTTAAAATGAGCAAAAAAAGTATCTAATATTGTAATAGTAAGAATTATAGTAATAATAATAACGATTGATTATGTAATTTATATCTTTATTAGTATTTCTAGCATTTTGTAATTTTTGAATGTCACAGGATACATTTTACATTGCTGTAGAGCAATGTGTCCCAACCAGGGTGCCAACAGCTGGAGGTCCACATGTTTCCCAACCAGGGTGCCTCCAGCTGTTGCAAAACTACAATTCCCAGCATGCCCGGACAGCCAAAGGCTGTCCGGGCATGCTGGGAGTTGTAGTTTTGCAACAGCTGGAGGTCCACATGGCTATAGGCCATTGTGGTGTCTAGGTGGTGCAGGTAATAGTGTAGGATATGTTGGTATTCAACCCTTAACTAGAGATGAGCGAACTTACAGTAAATTCGATTCGTCACGAACTTCTCGGCTCGGCAGTTGATGTCTTTTCCTGCATAAATGAGTTCAGCTTTCAGGTGCTCCAGTGGGCTGGAAAAGGTGGATACAGTCCTAGGACACTCTTTCCTAGGACTGTATCCACCTTTTCCAGCCCACCGGAGCACCTGAAGGCTGAACTAATTTATGCAGGATAAGTCATCAACTGCCGAGCCGAGAAGTTCGTGACGAATCGAATTTACTGTAAGTTCGCTCATCTCTAGTCGTGACGCCAGGATGCTGTTTCCTTAGATAAATGGTCCTACCGCCAACCGTCCCAGAAACAGTAGGGAGAAATAATTGAATGTCCACAGCAGATATTTGATGAAACCGGAATAAACTTTACTGCATATTTTATGCAACTGCAGATAACGGAACAGTCTTTGTATAGAGGACCGTAGTTCACAGGTTTGCTGGGACTTCCGAGATACAATGAGCTTTGGTTTGCTAGCCACTGTGCTACTGATTTTATGATAATTGAGTTGCAGTAGTCACACAGGATTTTAGTAGTTTTGAGTTGGATGTCTCACGTTTAGTGGCTGCGGAAGATAAGGCTTCAGGCCTAGCTTGAATGGATGATTTGTGCTGAGATGTGCTTTCTTTCATGTACAGGTCTCGAGAGAGACAATTAAGTGGCAGCAGCCCCTTATATACTAAGGGGGAGGGACAAAGCTCATTGGTCAGCAGAACCTGTCAGTCCTGACCCAAGGAACTCTGGGTATATCACATGACCCAAAGGTCCTTGAACCATAGCATAACATAAATTATTCAAAGGCACGTGACCTCTAAGGTCCTATACAGAGGTATCCTAAATTAATTAAATATATAAATATTGAGAGGCGACTAGGGGTTAGCCCTCCAGGAGAGGCCATTAGCATGGAGGGACTCTGGCTGAGGGGACTCCAGACAAAAGGGACAGGACATGTCCTGTACTGGGACACCACAGCATTGTTTCCCAACCAGGGTGCTTCCAGATGTTGCAACTCCCAGCATGCCCGGACAGCTAAAGGTAGTTGTAGTTTTGCAACAGCCGGATTCACATTTCTGTGAATAAAACATCTATATTGCACCATATGACATCTTTGGATATGGACGGTCTACACGACAGTACAGGGGTCGTATAAGGAAGATTGGATAGAACTAGAAAATAACATGGCATTCTACCATTTGACTGCATAAACGAATAGCTGCTTTTTTCCACAAACAGCGCCACTCTTGTCTTCTGCTTGTGTGTGGTATTGCAGATCAGTTCCATTGAAGTTAAAGAGGCTCTCGGGTGATGCCAAACTCATCCCCTGTCCACAGGATAGGGGATAAATGTCTGATCGTGGGGGGTCTGACCACTCTGGTCTTCAGAATGGGGACCGTCTCTAACCTCGAAGCGGCCCCCACATTCTCAGATGGACTGGTCTCGGAGTGACGGCCTGCTCTGCTAATCAATGTGAAAGTGGGGGCCAGAGTGCTCCGAGGTAAGAGTCGCGCTCCGTTCTGGAGATTGAAAGGGTCCCAGTGGTCGGACCCTCAGCAATCAGGCACATAGGGGGTATGTTTAGCAAAACCTGTGTAGAGGAATAGCGGTGCAGTTGCCCATAGCAACCAATCAGATGGCTTCTTTCACTTTTCACAGGCCTCTTTAAAAATGAAAGAAGCGATCTGATTGGTTGCTATTGGCAACTGCACCAGTCTTCCTCTGCACAATTTTTGATATATCTTCCCCATATTCCCTATCCTGTGGGCCATCAATAGGTTGTGACTGGAAACCCCATTTAGGAAAGGCGGTTGTCCTGAATGTACCATTTACTACAAAGTTTTTAAAGTTTTTCCATTCAAAATCTGGATATCTAACTTTAGTTAACCCCACTATGAGGGGCGTAGGGGAACAAGACGCCAGTATTATTTCTGTTACAAATTTTGCACTATGGCCCAGAACATACATTGCCTGCCTATTACCCCAATCCCTGTCCCAAATTTGTCCCACTGGTGCTCCTACTCATAGTTAGGGCCTATTCACACGGGCAGACTTCTGCCTGAAATGGAAGCTCATACACTTCTATGGGTTTCCGCACTCCCGTTGACGGAATTCCGCTAGCGAAACTTCCGAAGTGTCAACGGGAGTGCGGAAACCCATAGAAGTGTATGGGCTGTCATTTCAGGCGGAAGTCTGCAAGCGGAAATTCCGCCTGTGTGAATAGACCCTTAAATGAGCTATCCATTGCTGAAAATGTTATCACCTATCCTAAGGATAGGGCATAAGTTTCAGATTGCGGGGGGTCCGACCGCTGGGGCCCCTCCTGTACAGGGCCCCGGAAGCCCGCGGGAAGGGGGCGTGTTGACCACCGCACGAGGCGGCAGCCGACACGCCCCCTCAATACAACTCTATGGCAGAGCCGGAGCGCTGCCTTTCGGCAATCTCTGGCTCTGCCATAGAGTTGTATTGAGGGGGCGTGTCAGCCGCCGCTTCGTGCGGTGGTCAACACGCCCCCTTCCCGCGGGCTTCCGGGGCCCTGTACAGGAGATCGCGAGGGGCCTCAGCGGTCGGACCCCCCGCAATCTGAAACTTATCCCCTATCCTTAGAATAGGGGATACGTTTTTCAGCACTGGATATCTCCTTTAATATCATAGGGGGAGATTTATCAAAACCGTGTCTAGAGGAAAAGTTGCTGAGTTGCCCATAGCAACCAATCAGATCACTTCTTTCATTTTCCAGAGGCCTTTTCAAAAATTAAAGAAGTGATCTGATTGGTTGCTATGGGCAACACAGCAACTTTTCCTCTAGACACGGTTTGATAAATATTTGATGAATGTTTAGGATATATTATAGTGATATTATTAGCGGAAACCCCACCAATGGCAACAACAATAGGGGCTGCGTTGTAGGGCACTTTGGTATCATCCATTTAGGTCCCGCGCCACTTGAGAAACCTTGGCGTTGGTGTGCGGGCTCTGGTGTGTCCTTCATATAAGGATACACTGGCGAATGTCTCAATTTTAACATCAGTGTTGAGGGATTAGCCAATGTCATTGTATACATCTACCACAGTAGGGCACCCATATTCCTGTATTGTATCCTTCCAGTACTTATCAGCTGCTATGTGCTCCTGAGGAAGTTATGTAGTTCTTTCCAGTCTGACCACAGGACTCTGCTGCCACCTCTGTCTGTGTCAGGAACTGTCTGGAGCATGAGCAAATGCCTATAGTGAACCAGATGGTTCCTGAAATTTCCCTCCTAAATCTTCTATAATCAATCATAGCTGATACAGTGGTCCCTCAACATACGATGGTAATCCGTTCCAAACGGACAATCATTTGTTGAAACCATCGCATGTTGAGGGATCCGTGCAATGTAAAGTATAGGACAGTGGTCTACAACCTGCGGACCTCCAGATGTTGCAAAACTACAACGCCCAGCATGCCCGGACAGCCGTTGGCTGTCCGGGCATGCTGGGCGTTGTAGTTTTGCAACATCTGGAGGTCCGCAGGTTGTAGACCACTGTTAGAGGAAGTTGTACTCCCCTGTCCCCGCCTCTCCGGACCGTCACCGCTCGTCACCGCTGCCCGGGATGTCGCCGTCCATCGCTGTCGCCGCATCCCTGAGGTGTCCCCGACGCTCCAGTAAGGCCTCTGCTTCCCCGCCATCCCTGCTCTTTGTTACTGCCATCACGTCGCTACGCACGCCGCTCCTATTGGATGACGGGACAGTGTGCGCAGCGACGTGATGACGACAATGGAGAGCGCCGACGATGCAGAGGATCCCAAAGAGGATGCGCCGGAGCCCCGAGGACAGGTAAGTGATCGTCAACAAAGGGCTTGGGGCACCGTAAATGGCTATCCGGTGACAGCTGAAGCAGTCTGCGCTGCCGGATAGACGTTTATGCGATGGCCCCGACATACAAAAGCATCGTATGTTGATGCTGCCTCTGATGATGGTCTCTGAGAGTGATCGCATGTTGAAATGATCGTATGTCGGGGCCATCATAGGTCGGGGGGTCACTGTATTATTGAGAAGTGAAAGTGTTTAGGAACCACAGCACCGTGGCCAAGAAGTGGAGACCACATAACGTTACGGACGGAGACCCTCCAGTGCTGAGGTGGGCAAGCGAATAAAAGTCACCGTTGCTCTCATTTGGCATTAAAATCAGCACAAAAACTGTGCTGGCAAGGAGGGTTTCCATGCATGCCACCCTTACATCGCCAAGCACTATGCCAAACCAAACCTCGGATGGCGCGGTGTAACGTCCCACCATTGGACACGTGTTCTGGGGAGTGATGGATCTTATGGATGAGTTTTGGTTTGGTGAAGGTCGGGAGAACTTTCTCTGCCTGACTGCATTGTGGTGGCTGCAATGACTGGTGGAGGAGAGACAATGCTGTGGGGTTGTTTATAAAGGGGTACTCCGCCCCTAGACATCTTATCCCCTATCCAAAGGACAGGGGATAAGATGTCTGATCGCAGGGGTCCGGCCACTGGGGACCACCGCGATCTCCCTGCTGCACCCAGCGTTCGTTTAGAGCATCGGGTACAGTGCTGGAGGCTCGTGATGTCACGGCCACGCCCTGCTTGTGATGTCACGACCACACCCCCTCAATGCAAGTGCAGTGGGAGGGGGCGTGGCTTCTATGAAAAAATAAATACTTATCAGCTGCTGAAGTTGAGTTGTTCTTTTCTGTTTGACAACAGTGCTCTCTGCTGACACCTCTGTCTGTGTCAGGAACTGTCCAGAGTGGAAAACCTCTCCTGCTCTGGACAGTTCCTGATGGAACAGAGGTGTCAGCAGAGAGCACTGTGGTCAGACAGAAAAGAAAAACTCAACTTCAGCAGCTGATAAGTACTGGAAGGATTAGGATTTTATTAATAGAAGTAATTTACAAATACCCCTTTTAAGAGACACAATCTATTGTATATGGACAGATAATAAAAGCAGGAGATGCCACGAATACAGCGCCTATACCATATGTGAGGGGTTAATGTACCGACCTCTGACCTGATTACCCATGTACATTACAGGAGCGGTGCACATGTTACTGGGCTCTGTAATCTCATGGTTAGCTCTTTCCCTTGGTAATAGAAACTTTTTGGTAGGGGTGTTAAGTGGAGGAAACATCAGTCTTCATCCAGCTCCACTCAGCATCCACCCTCCCTCCAATCAATCACCAAGGGACAGAGGGGGGATGAAGCGGGGACTCTGGGGGCCGGGCCCACTGCTCTCTCCAGGGCCATTTATCACGTTGTGGGGGAAATAATGGAGCGTTAATAGACTGCGCATCATAGAACCTTCTTTTAATTTCTTTCTTTTTTTCCCATTTCCCAACTAATTTTTACGAAATGAACCTGATCTGCGGAGAAGGGAATGCTGGGTGATTCCTGGCAGTCTTGGCTATTTGTCAATGTCTGTGGAGCAAGTACTGTAGTGCCAGATTTATGGTGGACGGAGGAAAGTGCTGCTGTGCTGAAATGTTATATATATACACGTATATACTGTACACTCACATATATATATATATATATACTACAGATTGTATATACTGTACACTCACATATATATATATACTACACATTGTACATACTGTAGTGCCAGATTTATGGTGGACGGAGGAAAGTGCTGCTGTGCTGAAATGTTATATATACACGTACCTACACGTTGTATATACTGTACACTCACATATATACTACACATTGTATATAGTCTACACTCACACACATATATATATATATATATATATATATATATATACTACACATTGTACATACTGTAGTGCCAGATTTATGGTGGACGGAGGAAAGTGCTGCTGTGCTGAAATGTTATATATATACACGTATATACTGTACACTCACATATATATATATATATACTACAGATTGTATATACTGTACACTCACATATATATATATACTACACATTGTACATACTGTAGTGCCAGATTTATGGTGGACGGAGGAAAGTGCTGCTGTGCTGAAATGTTATATATATACACGTATATACTGTACACTCACATATATATATATATATATACTACAGATTGTATATACTGTACACTCACATATATATATATATATATACTACACATTGTATATACTGTAGTGCCAGATTTATGGTGGACGGAGGAAAGTGCTGCTGTGCTGAAATGTTATATATATACACGTATATACTGTACACTCACATATATATATATATATATATACTACAGATTGTATATACTGTACACTCACATATATATATATATATATACTACACATTGTATATACTGTAGTGCCAGATTTATGGTGGACGGAGGAAAGTGCTGCTGTGCTGAAATGTTATATATACACGTACCTACACATTGTATATACTGTACACTCACATATATATATATATACTACAGATTGTATATACTGTACACTCACATATATATATATACTACACATTGTACATACTGTAGTGCCAGATTTATGGTGGACGGAGGAAAGTGCTGCTGTGCTGAAATGTTATATATACACGTACCTACCCGTTGTATATACTGTACACTCACATATATATATATACTACACATTGTATATACTGTACACTCACATATATATATATACTACACATTGTATATACTGTAGTGCCAGATTTATGGTGGACGGAGGAAAGTGCTGCTGTGCTGAAATGTTATATATACACGTATATACTGTACACTCACATATATATATATACTACACATTGTATATACTGTACACTCACATATATATATATATATACTACACATTGTACATACTGTAGTGCCAGATTTATGGTGGACGGAGGAAAGTGCTGCTGTGCTGAAATGTTATATATACACGTACCTACCCGTTGTATATACTGTACACTCACATATATATATATATATATATATATATATATATACTACACATTGTACATACTGTAGTGCCAGATTTATGGTGGACGGAGGAAAGTGCTGCTGTGCTGAAATGTTATATATACACGTATATACTGTACACTCACATATATATACTACACATTGTATATACTGTACACTCACATATATATATATATACTACAGATTGTATATACTGTACACTCACATATATATATATACTACACATTGTACATACTGTAGTGCCAGATTTATGGTGGACGGAGGAAAGTGCTGCTGTGCTGAAATGTTATATATACACGTACCTACCCGTTGTATATACTGTACACTCACATATATATATATACTACAGATTGTATATACTGTACACTCACACACATATATATATATATACTACACATTGTACATACTGTAGTGCCAGATTTATGGTGGACGGAGGAAAGTGCTGCTGTGCTGAAATGTTATATATACACGTACCTACCCGTTGTATATACTGTACACTCACATATATATATATTACACATTGTATATACTGTACACTCATATATATATATATATATATATATATATATATATATATATACTACACATTGTATATACTGTAGTGCCAGATTTATGGTGGACGGAGGAAAGTGCTGCTGTGCTGAAATGTTATATATACACTTACCTACACATTGTATATACTGTACACTCACATATATATACTACATGTTGTATATACTGTACACTCACATATATATACTACACATTGTATATACTGTACACTCACATATATATACTACACATTGTATATACTGTACACTCACATATATATATACTACACATTGTACATACTGTAGTGCCAGATTTATGGTGGACGGCGGAAAGTGCTGCTGTGCTGAAATGTTATATATACACGTATATACTGTACACTCACATATATATATATACTACAGATTGTATATACTGTACACTCACATATATATATATATTTACTACACATAGTGCCAGATTTATGGTGGACGGAGGAAAGTGCTGCTGTGCTGAAATGTTATATATACACGTACCTACACATTGTATATACTGTACACTCACATATATATATATATACTACACATTGTATATACTGTACACTCACATATATATATACTACACATTGTACATACTGTAGTGCCAGATTTATGGTGGACGGAGGAAAGTGCTGCTGTGCTGAAATGTTATATATACACGTACCTACACATTGTATATACTGTACACTCACATATATATATATATACTACACATTGTATATACTGTACACTCACACACACATATATATATATACTACACATTGTATATACTGTACACTCACATATATATATATATACTACACATTGTACATACTGTACACTCACATATATATATATATATATATATATATACTACACATTGTACATACTGTACACTCACATATATATATATACTACACATTGTACATACTGTAGTGCCAGATTTATGGTGGACGGAGGAAAGTGCTGCTGTGCTGAAATGTTATATATATACACGTATATACTGTACACTCACATATATATATATATATATATATATATACTACACATTGTACATACTGTAGTGCCAGATTTATGGTGGACGGAGGAAAGTGCTGCTGTGCTGAAATGTTATATATACACGTACCTACCCGTTGTATATACTGTACACTCACATATATATATATATATATATATATATATATATATATACTACACATTGTATATACTGTACACTCACATATATATACTACACATTGTATATACTGTACACTCACATATATATACTACACATTGTATATACTGTAGTGCCAGATTTATGGTGGACGGAGGAAAGTGCTGCTGTGCTGAAATGTTATATATACACGTATATACTGTACACTCACATATATATATATATACTACACATTGTATATACTGTACACTCACATATATATACTACACATTGTATATACTGTAGTGCCAGATTTATGGTGGACGGAGGAAAGTGCTGCTGTGCTGAAATGTTATATATACACGTATATACTGTACACTCACATATATATATATACTACACATTGTATATACTGTACACTCACATATATATACTACACATTGTATATACTGTAGTGCCAGATTTATGGTGGACGGAGGAAAGTGCTGCTGTGCTGAAATGTTATATATACACGTACCTACACATTGTATATACTGTACACTCACATATATATATATATATATACTACACATTGTATATACTGTACACTCACATATATATACTACACATTGTATATACTGTACACTCACATATATATACTACACATTGTATATACTGTACACTCACATATATATACTACACATTGTACATACTGTAGTGCCAGATTTATGGTGGACGGAGGAAAGTGCTGCTGTGCTGAAATGTTATATATACACGTATATACTGTACACTCACATATATATATACTACACATTGTATATACTGTACACTCACATATATATATATACTACACATTGTATATACTGTAGTGCCAGATTTATGGTGGACGGAGGAAAGTGCTGCTGTGCTGAAATGTTATATATACACGTATATACTGTACACTCACATATATATATACTACAGATTGTATATACTGTACACTCACATATATATATATATATACTACACATTGTACATACTGTAGTGCCAGATTTATGGTGGACGGAGGAAAGTGCTGCTGTGCTGAAATGTTATATATACACGTACCTACCCGTTGTATATACTGTACACTCACACACATATATATATATATATATATATATATATACTACACATTGTATATACTGTACACTCACATATATATACTACAGATTGTATATACTGTACACTCACATATATATATATACTACACATTGTACATACTGTAGTGCCAGATTTATGGTGGACGGAGGAAAGTGCTGCTGTGCTGAAATGTTATATATACACGTACCTACACGTTGTATATACTGTACACTCACATATATATATACTACACATTGTATATAGTCTACACTCACATATATATATACTACACATTGTATATACTGTACACTCACATATATATATATATACTACACATTGTATATAGTCTACACTCACACATATATATATATATATATATATATATATATATACTACACATTGTATATACTGTACACTCATATACTACACATTGTATATACTGTACACTCATATACTACACATTGTATATAGTCTACACTCACACATATATATATATATATATATACTACACATTGTATATACTGTACACTCATAAACTACACATTGTATATACTGTACACTCATATACTACACATTGTATATACTGTACACTCATATACTACACATTGTATATACTGTACACTCATATACTACACATTGTATATACTGTACACTCATATACTACACATGGTATATACTGTACACTCATATACTACACATGGTATATACTGTACACTCATATACTACACATGGTATATACTGTACACTCATATACTACACATGGTATATACTGTACACTCATATACTACACATGGTATATACTATACACTCATATACTACACATTGTATATACTGTACACTCATATACTACACATGGTATATACTGTACACTCATACTACACATGGTATATACTGTACACTCATATACTACACATTGTATATACTGTACACTCATATACTACACATGGTATATACTATACACTCATATACTACACATTGTATATACTGTACACTCATATACTACACATTGTATATACTGTACACTCATATACTACACATTGTATATACTGTACACTCATATACTACACATTGTATATACTGTACACTCATATACTACACATTGTATATACTGTACACTCATATACTACACATTGTATATACTGTACACTCATATACTACACATTGTATATACTGTACACTCATATGCTACACATTGTATATACTGTACACTCATATACTACACATGGTATATACTGTACACTCATATACTACACATGGTATATACTATACACTCATATACTACACATTGTATATACTGTACACTCATATGCTACACATTGTATATACTGTACACTCATATACTACACATTGTACTGTATATACTGTACACTCATATACTACACATTGTATATACTGTACACTCATATACTACACATTGTATATACTGTACACTCATATGCTACACATTGTATATACTGTACACTCATATACTACACATTGTATATACTGTACACTCATATACTACACATTGTATATACTGTACACTCATATACTACACATTGTATATACTGTACACTCATATACTACACATATATACTGTACACTCATACTACACATTGTATATACTGTACACTCATATACTACACATATATACTACACATTGTATATACTGTACACTCATATACTACACATTGTATATACTGTACACTCATATACTACACATTGTATATACTGTACACTCATATACTACACATTGTATATACTGTACACTCATACTACACATTGTATATACTGTACACTCATATACTACACATTGTACTGTATATACTGTACATTTGTCTATCTATCTTTATCTATTATTCTCTCTCTTGCGTAACATTCTACAACATTAAGATGCTGAATAAAGAATAAGCATCAAATATATTAGAGCAGACACTCAGCTTTCCTGGGCCGTGAGAGGATCATTTTCATCATTCTGAAACATTCTAATTGTAATTAGGCATGGATTGTGAGAAAGCTGTGTTATAGCAGCCATATTGTTTGTCACCTTTCCTTAATATGAGCGCTGCAGGATCTGTTGACTGTATACAAATAAATCATTATTATTAGACGTACTGTAGTAGTAAAAAGAAAAGCGGCTACATCCAGAGCCTATTGTGATATCCGTTCAGTTGTGAGGTTTGGGTATTGTGTCTCTAATATGGATGGTAATATCTACCGGATTATGTCTAAGGCTATGTTCACACCGCAGAATTTCTGCACGGAATTCTGCATCAATTTATAGCCGATTCACTTCAATGGGATTCCTGCAGCAGAAATTCTGCCGTGTGAATGGGACAGCAGAATCCCATTGAAGTGTTTTGGCAAAAAATGAATGCAGAATTCCATGCAGAAATTCTGCTGTGTCAACATAACCTAAGGCCAGGTTCACATGGCAGAAATTTTGCATGTTACCATGAATTCCGCGTCCGCATTCATTTTGGCTTCAATTTTGCATCTATCCAGCATTTGCAGAATTGACACAGAATTGATGCAGAATTTCCAGCTGCTTTCTGCATGATTCCGCAGCACAGTAAGGCTATGTTCACACTTCGGAATGTTTGCACGGAAAATCTCTGCGAGGACATTCCAGAGATCGCGGGCGCCGACATAATATGCAGGGTAAGGACCGCACAGGGATGCGCCGTCTCCTAGATAACTGTGCATTCTGTGTGGAGTCTGCAGAAAGAATTAATAGGTACATTCTTTCTGCGGACACGGAATTCGGAATTTCCATGCGGGGAAACATCTGGCACGGAAATTCCGCCGTGTGCACAGTGCAGCAGAATCCCATTCAATTCTACGGGACTCTGCTGTAGTGGAATCTGTGTGCAGCATTCCAAGCGGAATTGCCCATGGAAATTCCGACGTGTGAACATGGCCTTAAATATGTGGCCTTTTTTAAAGCTAAGTTCAAATTCCGCACCAATTCCGCATTTTGCGCAGTAATTTAATTCCCACTGACTTCAATAGGATTCCTCAGCCAAAGTCCGGAAAAATATAAGACCAGACTTATTTTTCCAGAGCACAGAAAGCGGGATTTTTGCATCAAACATTCTGCAGCAGAATTCTGCATTGTGAATGACCTTAGGCAATAAATTTAGGCAGAATTCCATGAGGAAAATTCATGCGGAATTCCGTGAGGAATTTCTGCCATGTGAACGCGGCCTAAAAGTACTGAATGTGAGATATAGTGGATCAAGGTGACACCAGGTCAGACTGAACAGTATTGGCCACCCAACATGTCCATGGGCCTAAATCGGTGGTCTCAAACTGTGGCCCTCCAGATGTTGCTATCTCATATGTATATATATTTCTCATTATCTATCTATCCATCTATCTCATATCTATCTCATATCTATCTCATATCTATCTATCTCATATCTATCTATCTATCTATCTATCTATCTATCTATCTCATATCTATCTGTCTCTCTATCTCATATCTATCTATCTCATATCTATCTCATATCTATCTATCTCATATCTATCTCATATCTATCCATCTATCTCATATCTATCTATCTATCTCATATCTATCTATCTCATATCTATCTATCTCATATCTATCCATCTATCTCATATCTATCTCATATCTATCTATCTCATATCTATCTATCTATCCATCTATCTCATATCTATCCATCTATCTCATATCTATCTCATATCTATCTATCTATCTCATATCTATCTATCACATATCTATCTATATATCTATCTATCTATCTATCTATCTCATATCTATCTCATATCTATCTATCTATCTCCTATCTATCTATCTCATATCTTTCTATCTCATATCTATCTATCTATCTCATATCTATCTATCTATCTCATATCTCATATCTATCTCATATCTATCTATCTCCCATCTATCTCATATCTATCTATCTATCTCATATCTATCTCATTTCTATCTATCTATCTATCTCATATCTGAGACCACTGATTTAGTCCATGGGCCTAAATCAGTGGTCTCAAACTGTGGCCCTCCAGATGTTACAAAACTTCAACTCCCAGCATGCCCGGACAGCCAACGTGGATTGCAAAGATAATATTTTTGGATTGTATGTCGTTCTCCTGTATAAGGGGGTCTATACTGGTAGAGGTGGTGAGCCGTGCAGTGATCCCTCCCGGGCCCTGAAGGGTTAAGTCCGCCCCCCCTCTGACAGCTCGGCACATTAATTAGCCATCTCGGAAAGACTCGCACAGCTAATTATTCCTTTTTCTTCCCGGGCATCCCAGCCAATTCCTGGCATTTAGTATGACAGTGAAAGCGGGTAACATTTTGAGAGCTGACATCCTAAAAGATAAATGATGCTGTTTGGTCCTTAAACAAACTATATTTATGTCACATCACAAGTTCCACTGATTTGGTACGAAAAAGAATAGGGAATTAAATGCTTATGTCTTTTTATGGCTCCTTTATTACCTGTGAGGATCCAAAAAGTTGTACGTTTTTTTATTCTATTTTATCCTTCTTACTGTATCCAGAACAATCCACAATGTCAATAGATCCAGTGCGTTATGGGGGGAATTAGGATATGGCCTATTATAGATGGTTATACTGAGCTGTGATGTCATCAATACTTTATAATTATAGATGGTTATACTGAGCTGTGATGTCATCAATACTTTATAATTATAGATGGTTATACTGAGCTGTGATGTCATCAATACTTTATAATTATAGATGGTTATACTGAGCTGTGATGTCATCAATACTTTATAATTATAGATGGTTATACTGAGCTGTGATGTCATCAATACTTTATAATTATAGATGGTTATACTGAGCTGTGATGTCATCAATACTTTATAATTATAGATGGTTATACAGAGCTGTGATGTCATCAATACTTTATAATTATAGATGGTTATACTGAGCTGTGATGTCATCAATACTTTATAATTATAGATGGTTATACTGAGCTGTGAGGTCATCAATACTTTATAATTATAGATGGTTATAGTGAGCTGTGATGTCATCAATACTTTATAATTATAGATGGTTATACTGAGCTGTGATGTCATCAATACTTTATAATTATAGATGGTTATACTGAGCTGTGATGTCATCAATACTTTATAATTATAGATGGTTATACAGAGCTGTGATGTCATCAATACTTTATAATTATAGATGGTTATACTGAGCTGTGATGTCATCAATACTTTATAATTATAGATGGTTATACAGAGCTGTGATGTCATCAATACTTTATAATTATAGATGGTTATAGTGAGCTGTGATGTCATCAATACTTTATAATTATAGATGTTATACTGAGCTGTGATGTCATCAATACTTTATAATTATAGATGGTTATAATGAGCTGTGATGTCATCAATACTTTATAATTATAGATGTTATACTGAGCTGTGATGTCATCAATACTTTATAATTATAGATGGTTATACTGAGCTGTGATGTCATCAATACTTTATAATTATAGATGGTTATACTGAGCTGTGATGTCATCAATACTTTATAATTATAGATGGTTATACTGAGCTGTGATGTCATCAATACTTTATAATTATAGATGGTTATACTGAGCTGTGATGTCATCAATACTTTATAATTATAGATGGTTATAATGAGCTGTGATGTCATCAATACTTTATAATTATAGATGTTATACTGAGCTGTGATGTCATCAATACTTTATAATTATAGATGGTTATACTGAGCTGTGATGTCATCAATACTTTATAATTATAGATGGTTATACTGAGCTGTGATGTCATCAATACTTTATAATTATAGATGGTTATACTGAGCTGTGATGTCATCAATACTTTATAATTATAGATGGTTATACTGAGCTGTGATGTCATCAATACTTTATAATTATAGATGGTTATACTGAGCTGTGATGTCATCAATACTTTATAATTATAGATGTTATACTGAGCTGTGATGTCATCGATACTTTATAATTATAGATGGTTATACTGAGCTGTGATGTCATCAATACTTTATAATTATAGATGGTTATACTGAGCTGTGATGTCATCAATACTTTATAATTATAGATGGTTATACTGAGCTGTGATGTCATCAATACTTTATAATTATAGATGGTTATACAGAGCTGTGATGTCATCAATACTTTATAATTATAGATGGTTATACTGAGCTGTGATGTCATCAATACTTTATAATTATAGATGGTTATACAGAGCTGTGATGTCATCCATACTTTATAATTATAGATGGTTATACTGAGCTGTGATGTCATCAATACTTTATAATTATAGATGGTTATACTGAGCTGTGATGTCATCAATACTTTATAATTATAGATGGTTATACTGAGCTGTGATGTCATCAATACTTTATAATTATAGATGTTATACTGAGCTGTGATGTCATCAATACTTTATAATTATAGATGGTTATACTGAGCTGTGATGTCATCAATACTTTATAATTATAGATGGTTATACTGAGCTGTGATGTCATCAATACTTTATAATTATAGATGGTTATACTGAGCTGTGATGTCATCAATACTTTATAATTATAGATGGTTATACTGAGCTGTGATGTCATCAATACTTTATAATTATAGATGGTTATAGTGCGCTGTGATGTCATCAATACTTTATAATTATAGATGGTTATACTGAGCTGTGATGTCATCAATACTTTATAATTATATGATGTCATAGTGAGCTGTGATGTCATCAATACTTTATAATTATATGATGTCATAGTGAGCTGTGATGTCATCAATACTTTATTTAGACCATAGGATCATTTGTGGGTCCGATGGGCCGATCTGACCTTGGGTGTTTGCTCTACAAATGAACAGATTGTAGAGTTTCATATTGTTATCTAACCCATACAAAGAGGTACTCCACTACTTTATACCTACCTGTGCCTATCCACTGAGAGGGAATACATGTGTGATCATGGGGGTCTGACTGCTGGGACCTCACTGGATCTCTAGAATGGGGCCCGTCTCTCTGTATCAGGATACACCTCATACATTCTCTATGGGAGCATCGGAGATACACCAGCAATGTACTCCTGTACCGCCGGTGATTTTATAGACAGTGGATGGAGCGTGTGCCGACACCTCACTCCATGCACAGAAAGAGCCAGGGCCCTATTCTGGAGATTACAGGGGGTCCCAATGATCGAACCCCCTGTGATCAGACACTGGATGGGGGCTGGTGCAAGGATTTTTGCCACTCTAGGCAAAAGCTAATTTTGCCACCCCCTGACTCCGCCCACTGGCCCACCCTTTGACACGCCCCACCTTACTACTGGGGTGACACACTGTAACAAAACTCCTCCTCATGTAATCTCCTTACTACTGGGGTGACACACTGTAACAAAACTCCTCCTCATGTAATCTCCTTACTACTGGGGTGACACACTGTAACAAACCTCCTCCTCATGTAATCTCCTTACTACTGGGGTGACACACTGTAACAAACCTCCTCCTCATGTAATCTCCTTACTATTGGGGTGACACACTGTAACAAACCTCCTCCTCATGTAATCTCCTTACTACTGGGGTGACACACTGTAACAAACCCCCTCCTCATGTAATTACCTTACTACTGGGGTGACACACTGTAACAAACCTCCTCCTTATGTAATCCACTTACTACTGGGGTGACACACTGTAACAAACCTCCTCCTCATGGAATCTCCTTACTACTGGGGTGACACACTGTAACAAACCTCTTCCTCATGTAATCTCCTTACTACTGGGGTGACACACTGTAACAAACCTCCTCCTCATGTAATCTCCTTACTACTGGGGTGACACACTGTAACAAACCTCCTCCACATGTAATCTTCTTCCTACTGGGGTGATACACTAACAAACCTCCTCCTCATGTAATCTTACTACTGTGGTGACACACTGTAACAAACCTCCTCCTCATGTAATCTCCTTACTACTGGGGTGACACACTGTAACAAATCCCCTCCTCATGTAATCTCCTTACTACTGGGGTGACACACTGTAACAAACCTCCTCCTCATGTAATCTCCTTACTATTGGAGTGACACACTGTAACAAACCTCCTCCTCATGTAATATCCTACTGGGGTGACACACTGTAACAAACCTCTTCCTCATGTAATCTCCTTACTGGGGTGACACACTGTAACAAACCCCCTCCTCATGTAATCTCCTTACTACTGGGGAGACACACTGTAACAAACCTCCTCCTCCTCATGTAATCTCCTTACTACTGGGGTGACACACTGTAACAAACCTCCTCCTCATGTAATCTCCTTACTACTGGGGTGACACTGTAACAAACCTCCTCCTCATGTAATCTCCTTACTACTGGGGTGACACACTGTAACAAACCTCCTCCTCATGTAATCTCCTTACTACTGGGGAGACACACTGTAACAAACCTCCTCCTTATGTAATCTCCTTACTGGGGAGACACACTGTAACAAACCCCCTCCTCATGTAATCTCCTTACTACTGGGGTGACACACTGTAACAAACCCCCTCCTCATGTAATCTCCTTACTACTGGGGAGACACACTGTAACAAACCTCCTCCTTATGTAATCTCCTTACTGGGGAGACACACTGTAACAAACCCCCTCCTCATGTAATCTCCTTACTACTGGGGTGACACACTGTAACAAACCTCCTCCTCATGTAATCTCCTTACTACTTGGGTGACACACTGTAACAAACCTCCTCCTCATGTAATCTCCTTACTACTGGGGTGACACACTGTAACAAACCTCCTCCTCATGTAATCTCCTTACTACTGGGGTGACACACTGTAACAAATCTCCTCCTCATGTAATCTCCTTACTACTGGGGTGACACACTGTAACAAACCTCCTCCTCATGTAATCTCCTTACTACTGGGGTGACACACATCAGAATGGGGTTATGGTGGTGCTGCTGGCTGAACTGGTTGAACGAGCGGTTCAGATAGTGGCTGTCTAACTTTCTTGTGGCGGCAGAGCGGTGCCCCCATCAAGAGGGCGCTCTAGGCGGCTGCCTATTTTGCCTATAAGCAGAGCCGGCCCTGCTCCAGGATATCTGTTTCCAACTCCGTAGCCCGAGACAAAAGCATTTAGGCCAGATTTTCCTAAGGTACCATGCAAGTCTATGGAACTTATGTGTGATCGGAGCTACGCTTTAAAAAAGCACTATATAATTTACAAAGGAAAAAACTTCTCTAAGTATTATACACTAGTGACCTGATACATCCTTTATCTTTTAGTGAGTTGTTTATTATGAAGAATTCATCTGTAATTCGATATATTTGTCTTATTGTGGAAGTGGATGATACATTGTATTTCTGCTAACATATAAGTATTATTGAGGGACGCGCTCTGAATCATATTCTTCAGAATGAACGGATTGTGCAACACCCAGATGTAAACTCACGAGCTGCCGACACCATTGTTTTCTATAGAAGAAAGGAGAACCTGTCTGTTTTCCAGAATCACTGCCATGTAAGACTTAAAGGGATATTCCAGGAAAAAAAACTTTTTATATATATCAACTGGCTCCAGAAAGTTAAACAGATTTGTAAATTACTTCTAATAAAAAAATCTTAATACTTTCAGTACTTATGAGCTTCTGAAGTTGAGTTGTTCTTTTCTGTCTAAGTGCTCTCTGATGACACGTGTTTCAGGAACCGCCCAGTTTAGAAGAGGTTTGCTATGGGGATTTGCTTCTAAACTGGGCGGTTCCCGAGACACTTGTCATCAGAGAGCACTTAGACAGAAAAGAACAACCTTAACTTCAGAAGCTCATAAGTACTGAAAGGATTAAGATTTCTTAATAGAAGTAATTTACAAATCTGTTTAACTTTCTGGAGCCAGTTGAGATATATAAGGTTTTTCCTGTATAACTCTGGTGGAAATTTTTTTTATTTTTTTATTTTTTTTTAAATCAACTGGTGCCAGAAAGTTAAACAGATTTGTAAATTACTTCTATTAAAAAAATCATTACCCTTCCAGTTCTTTTTAGCAGCTGTATGCTACAGAGGAAATTCTTTTCTTTTTGAATTTCTTTTTTTGTCTTGTCCACAGTGCTCTCTGCTGACACCTCTGTCCGTGTCAGGAACTGTCCAGAGCAGCATAGGTTTGCAATGGGGATTTTCTCCTGCTCTGGACAGTTCCTGTTATGGGCATCAGGTGTCAGCAGAGAGCACTGTGGACAAGACAAAAAAGAAATTCAAAAAGAAAAGAATTTCCTCTGTAGCATACAGCTGCTAAAAAGTACTGGAAGGGTACTGGCCGGCAGCTTGGAGCTTCCGTGTTCATGACTTCATGCCACACTCCCTCCATTCATGTCTATGGGAGAAGGCGTGACGGCTACGTAGTAGCCGTCCCGCCTTCTCCCATAGACATGAATGGAGAGGGAGTGGCAGCTGAAGTCGCCAGTCATCCGGCACGGAGCGGAGTTCGCTCCATGCACCGTATGACTGGGGTGCTGTAGCAGAGATCGCAGGGGTCTCCAGCGGCAGGACCCCCACGATTAGGCATCTTATAGGGGATAAGATGTTTTCCAGCAGAGTACCCCTTTAAAGGAGTCTTCCTCGAATATTGTAGGTGCACTGCAAAACCCTCAAAGGGGTACTCTGGTGGAAAACATTTTTTTTTTTTTTATCAACTGGTGCCAGAAAGTTAAACAGATTTGTAAATTAATTCTATTAAAAAATCTTTACCCTTCCAGTACTTTTTAGCAGCTGTATGCTACAAGAGGAAATTCGTTTCTTTTTGAATTTCTTATTTTGTCTTATCCACAGTGCTCTCTGCTGACACCTCTGTCCGTGTCAGGAACTGTCCAGAGCAGCATAGGTTTGCAATGGGGATTTTCTCCTGCTCTGGACAGTTCCTGTTATGGGCATCAGGTGTCAGCAGAGAGCACTGTGGACAAGACAAAAAAGAAATTCAAAAAGAAAAGAATTTCCTCTGTAGCATACAGCTGCTAAAAAGTACTGGAAGGGTAAAGATATTTTAATAGAAGTCACTTACAAATTAACTTTCTGAGCAGGCACTTGCAAAGCCAGCATATAGAGGTCTTTCAGCGGCGGATGCGCAGCGAAATCCGCTGCGAAAATCCGCTTTTCTTAACGTACCCTTAGGGGGAGATTTATCAAAGCCTGTGCAGAGAAAGAGTGGTGCTGTTGCCCATAGCAACCAATCAGATCGCTCCTTACATTTTTTTAAGAGGCCTGGGAAAAATTTAAGCAGCGCTCTGATTGGTTGCTATGGGCAACTGCACCACTCTTCCTCTATACAGGTTTTGATAAATCTCCCCCTTACTGTCTTAGCCTTTCCATTCCTCCCCATAAACTGCATCAACCCCTTCATGTGTAATTCCAGCTTTAGTCTATGTTCACACTATGCATACGCTGAATTGCAAGTTTTGTTGCGGATTTTGCTGCAGTTTGTTTTAGATTTTGGCTACTTTATAGACGCCGCATGTGAAAATCCGCAACAATTTCGGTCCCGTGTGAACATCTAAATCCGCAACAATTTCGGTCCCGTGTGAACATCTAAATCCGCAACAATTTCGGTCCCGTGTGAACATCTGTGATAGCCTGGGGGAGTAGGGTATGGGGAGTGTAGTTGTGCAGTGACTAAAGGGTGCTTGTTAACCCTTGCTATTCGTGACGCCAGGGTGAGGGCTCCTCAGTAATGCTTGTCCTACCGCCACCCTTCCCAAGAGCGATAGGGAGGTAGAGAATAATGGAATGTCCACAACCGGAGAGTTTTCTGAAACAGTTGTAACTTATGCTGAAGATTTTATGCAAGCTTCATAACCGGAACAGTTACTATACATGCTTGCTTTCTTTGGAGATTGACAAAGGACTTTAGCAATTTAGAGTCTTTAGGATAATATGCGCTGTTCCACTGGATTTAGGGGATTTAGTTGCGTTCCAGTAGTCACGCTAGCTTTAGCGGGGGTAGTTTAGAACTCACGGTTTAAGTTCCGCTGAGGCCGGTAGGTTTTGAGGCCTAGCGTGTCTTTGTAAGTTGCGCAGATCCGTCCTGCTAGTCCGGCATCCACAAGAGCAGCAACTCAAGAGAGCGATAATTGGCTACAGCTCCCCTATATGGGCAGAGGCTGGACTAGTGCTAATTGGTCCAATACTTGTATCAATCACCATTACAAAGGATTATAGGTAACATGTGACCCAAGGACCTCCAAAGGTCCTCCAACATACCATAGAGGATATTAACATGGTCACCTGACTGAAGGTCTTGCGACGCCAAACAAGGTAAGTACTATACATTATATTAAATATACCTTATTACTAAATATATACATATATTAACATTATAGAATTAGAGTAGAGAAGAGGTGACTAGGGGCTGTCCCCCCTGGGGGACCCTACCTGAGCGTAGTTACTCTGACTTTGTGGACCACCACACTAGGTACGGTATGCAATACAGTACCGGGACGCCACACATCGCCTTAGGGAGACTTTCAGAAGAGACTTGAGAGGTCCAGTGTCTAGTCACAGTGGGGGAGATTTATCAAAACCTGTCCGGAGGAAAAGTTGCTGAGTTGCCCATAGCAACCAATCAGATCGCTTCTTTCATTTTTGAACAGGCCTCTGCAAAATGAAAGTAGCGATCTGATTGGTTGCTATGGGCAACTCAGCAACTTTTCCTCTGGACAGGTTTTCATAAATCTCCCCCATGACTATATGTGCTAATGTCTACCCTAGCCAAAGGCTGTCCAGGCATGCTGGGAGTTGTAGTTTTGCAACACCTGGAGTAGGGATCGACCGATTATCGGTATAGCCGATATTATCGGCCGATAATCACGATTTTGGGCAATATCGGTATCGGCAATTACCTTGCCGATAAGCCGATAATGCCCCGTCTCCCGCACCGCGACCGCCCCCCTGTAGTGTTAGGCGGTATACCGGTATGGATTTTTGCCCATACCACTATACCGGTCGGGCCCCTCCCCCACCCTCCGAGTCAATAAAAAAAAAATTTACACTTACCCGTAATGGGGGTGGTCCGGGCCATCCATCCTTCCTGTAGTGTCTGGCGGCATTCCGGGTGGAGGGTGAACCGGTCCGGGCTGTCCTTCTCCGGGGGTCATCTTCTCCACTCCGGGCAGGCTCTGGCCTAGTACGCTGCATAGACGCCGCTACGCCATGACGTCAGGTGCGTCGCTGCGCACGGGCGTCACTGCGCAGTGGCGTCTATGCAGCGTACTAGGCCGGAGCCTGCCCGGAGTGGAGAAGATGACCCCCAGAGAAGGACAGCCCGGACCGGTTCACCCTCCACCCGGACTGCCACCGGACACTACAGGAAGGATGGATGGCCCGGACCACCCTGACAGGCAGGGGGAGAGAAGCGGGTGGCGGCGGCGGCCTATGGCACCGCAAAAGCCACTGCAGTGCATCGATTTAAAGCGCCCGCTTTAAATCAATGATCTGCAGCGGTGTCGCGGGGGGATAAATAGCCGATAACTTATACAGGAATATCGGTATAAGTTATCGGCTATCGGCCCTAACCTGCACCGATTATCGGTATCGGCCCTGAAAAAACGATATCGGTCGATCCCTAACCTGGAGGCACCCTGGTTGGGAAACACTGTTCTACCCCATATGATTTTCTTTGTGTACCTCTCTGGTACTCCTCCTCTACTTTCTAAGGCAGTGTTCCCAACCAGCGTTCCTCAGCTGTTGCAAAACTGCAACTCCCAGCGTGCCTGGACAGCCGAAGGCTGTCCAGGCACGCTGGGAGTTGTAGTTTTGCAACAGCTGGAGGCTCACTGGTTGGATAACACTGCCTGTAAGGTTTCCTCCACAGGTTTTTTTTCCCTCTTCTGTGTGCTGGAGGATGACTGTTTGTGCTGTGGAACATGCTGGGAGTTGTAGTTTTGCAACAGCTGTAGGCACATTGTTTTAAAGCAACATTTGGAAATGACTATTGTGCCTCTGCCTCTTCTTTTCCGTAAATTCCATTGTGATGACACTAAGGGCGAGAACAAAAGGACAATGTGTTGTACATGAGTGCTCTCTATCACTTGCAAGCTTGTCCTTACATTTCATTACCACGTTCCTCATTGAATTCCCAGTCTTCACTGAATTCCAGGCAAATATACACTGCTCAAAAAATAAAAGGGAACACTAAGATAACACGTCCGAGATCTGAATGAATGAACTAATCGTATGAAATACTTTCGTCTTTACATAGTTGAATGCGCTGACAACAAAATCACACAAAAATTATCAATGGAAATCAAATGGATATAAAATATATATATATATATATAATGAAATATAAATATATATAAATATAACTATATATAATGAAATCAAATTTATCAACCCATGCAGGTTTGGATATTTACACTCAAAATCAAAGTGGAAAACCGCACTACAGGCTGATCCAACTTTGATGTAATGTCTTTAAAGGGGTACTCCGGCCCTGAGACATCTTATCCCCTAAGATGTCTGACCGCGGGGGTCCCGCCTCTGAGAACCCGAGCGATCTTGTATTCGCCACCCACCTGTTTGAGCTGCACGCCGCGGTGCCAGCTCACAAACAGCCGGGTGGTGACCACGGGGCCGGAGTATCGTGACGTCATGACTCCGCCCCCGTGTGACATCACCCCCCGCCCCCGCTATGCAAGTCTATGGGAGGGGGCGTGACGTCTATAGAGGAAAACCTGAGGTTGATCTACATCATATATCCTTAGACTTTTGGTCTACCTAGTGTTTCCCAACCAGGGTGCCTCCAACTGTTTCAAAACTACAACCCGTATGCCCGGACAGCCAATGTCAAAAACGGGGGACAAACCCCCTGCGGAAGAAACCTCTAGGGCAGTGTTATCCAACCAGGGTGCCTCCAGCTGTCGCAGAACTACAACTACTAGCATGCCCGGACAGCCAACAGCAAAAACAGGGGAACAAACCCTCTGTAAAAGAAACCTCTAGGGCAGTGTTATCCAAAAAGGGTGCCTCCAGCTGTCGCAGAACTACAACTACTAACATGCCCGGACAGCCAACAGCAGATAGAAGCGGAAAACGCCTCTGTGAAGGAAACTTCTAGGGCAGTGTTATTCAACCAATGTGCCTCCAGCTGTTGCAGAACTACAACTACTAGCATGCCCAGACAGCCAATAGCAACCCCCTCTGTGGAGGAAACCTCTAGGGCAGTGTTATTCAACCAATGTGCCTCCTGCTGTTGCAAAACTACAACTTCCAGCAAGCTCGGACAGCCTTCGGCTGTCCGAGCTTGCTGGAAGTTGTAGTTTAGCATCAGCTGGAGGCTCATTGGTTGGGAAATGCTTGGGCCATTATTGTTCCATTCTATCTATACTTCTCATCATGTGCGGTCGGCTATCGACAGTCTGCGGTACGAGTAAATGCAGTCAGTTCATCTCCTGTCGTTTGTCAATACCACAGTAATCCGCCGCATCCATAATGCGACAATGCATTTGACGTATACATATCGGCTATTGACTTTCTCGCTCGTGTCCGGACGGCGGCAGAAATGCTCTGGGGATGATAGCAATAAACCGCACATTAATTCCTCCTGACCCATGGAGCCATGATGTATGCCGGTGACAGCTCTGTGGGTGTATGAGGGGGAGGACAGCCTAATGTCACCTGCTTCTCAACTTCACTATTCATGTACTCGACACAGGGGCCAATCTGTCCTCGGAGCGAGACGCAGGGTCCGGGCCGGCCACATCAATAACAAGCTAGTTAAACTATTACCGGCCCCCTGTGTGAGGCATTAACTGGACTCTCCAGACTGAGCAAGACCCAAACATCTTGTCCCCATCTGTTTCCTGATGACAGCTACATTCAAAGGCAAAAGAATGGACAGAGGAACGAGGGAGTGGGTGGATTAAAGAGGACGGGCCCGGGCAAAAGGAGCAAGACAGAGCTGTCTGTATTAGGGCAATTATCTTGTTAAATAGAATTAAAGGCATCTGGGGGCAGAGTTGCTAACCTGTAGGGTGGTGGTCCCCCAACCTGAGGCTTTGTAGCAGTAGCTACAACTCCCAAGGGGCCCGGACGGCCAAAAATAATATGGTACTGCAGTTTACGAACCAACTTTTTTACTTGGCTATTTGAATGAAGTAAATTGCAGCAAAAAGGCCATAGTACATTGTACATGTTTCTCATTGGGATTCAAGTGATTTAAGGGCATATGGGAGACCATGTGGCTGTTCTGGGGCCCTTAGAAGGATCCCATTTTCTATTGAGATTCAATTTGTTAATATGGGAAGGACACACCATTTGTGTTTTGGTACACAGTGAATCAAGGGCATATGTACCATATGGGGCCCTTGGGGAGACGGGGGCCATTTCCTGTTGGGGTACAAATGGTTAACAGGAAAGGACGCACTATTTTGTTTTTGCACACAGTGAATCAAGGGTGAACGTAACATATGGGGCCCTTGGAGAGAGGGGGGTGATTTCCCATTGGGGTTCAATTAGGTAACAGGGAAGGACACGTCATTTGCTTTTTAGCACACAGTGAATTAAGGCCCACATACATATAGGGCCCTTGGAGAGAGGAGAATCGGTTCCAATTAGGGTGCAGTTGGTTAACAGGGAAGGATACACCATTTGCTTTTTATTACACAGTGAATCAAGGGCGTATGGACCACATGGGGCCCTTGGAGAGAGCAGGCGGGTTTCCCATTGAGGTTTAATTAAGAAACAGAAAAGGACACACCAGTTGCTTTTAGGTACACAGTGAATCAAGGGATTACGTACCATATGGGGCCCTTGGAGAGATGGGGGCCATTTCCCATTGGGATTAAACTGGTTAACAGGAAAGGACACACCATTTTGTTTTTGTACACGGTGAATCAAGGTGCATGTACCATATTGGGACCTTGAAAAGAGGGGACCCATTTCCCATTGGGGTTCAATTAGGTAACAGGGAAGGACACGCCATTTGCTTTTTAGCACACAGTGAATTAAGGCCCACATACATATAGGGCCCTTGGAGAGAGGAGAATCGGTTCCAATTAGGGTGCAGTTGGTTAACAGGGAAGGATACACCATTTGCTTTTTATTACACAGTGAATCAAGGGCGTATGGACCACATGGGGCCCTTGGAGAGAGCAGCCGTGTTTCCCATTGGGGTTTAATTGGTTATCAAGGAAGGACACACCAATTGCTTTTAGGTACACAGTGAATCAAGGGATTACGTACCATATGGGGCCCTTGGAGAGAGGGGTCCATTTTCTCATTGGGGTTCAGTAGGTTAACAGGGAAGGACACCCCATTTGCTTTTTGGTGCAGAGGGAATCAAGGACATACATACCAAATGGGGCCCTTAAAGGGGTACTACACTGGAAAAGATTTTTTTTTTCAAATCAACTGGTGCCAGAAAGTTAAACAGATTTATAAATTACTTCTATTTAGAAATCTTAATCCTTCCAGTACTTATCAGCTTGCTCTATGTTCCACAGGAAGTTATTTTATTTTTGAATTTCCTTTCTGCCTTACCACAGTGCTCTCTGTTGACACTTCTGTCCATGTCAGGAACTGTCCAGAGCAGAATAGGTTTGCTATGGGGATTTTCTCCTACTCTGGACAGTTCCTAAAATAGACAGAGGTGTCAGCAGAGAACACTGTGGTCAGGCAGAAAGGAAATTCAAAAAGAAAAGAACTTCCTCTGTAGTATACAGCAGCTGATAAATACTGGAAGGATTAACATTTAAGAATAGAAGTAATTTACAAACCTGTTTAACTTTCTGGCACCAGTTGATTTGAAAAAAAAAAATGTTTTCCAGTGTAGTACCCCTTTAAGGAGAAAGGGTCTGCAAAGTCTCCCAAGTGAAGTGGAGGGGGGGCATGAAATGACAGATCAACCATCAGTGATACATAGCTGCTGGTGTTAAAGTTCACAGAGCAAATGACACAAGCAAAGTGTCACCTCTTATATAAGGTCTGGGAGATATTCCATGCTTCCTGCTCTTGTGATAATGTATTCAGGAGCATCTGCTCTGCAGACGACACCACCAAGAGTCTAAAGGGCTAATTCTAGCTGACAACTGATGCGGATGTAACTGGGCCACTATAGTTTGATATATTCAGATACGTACAGTACGTTCCATCTCCGCTAAATCAAAGAAATCAAGTAGTTCAGTTCATACTTACTTCCAATATTTAGACATGTGTGGTGTCCCGGTACCGTATTGCATACCGTACCTAGTGTAGAGGTCCCCAAAATCAGAGTAACTACGTTCAGGTAGGCTTCCTCAGGTGGGACAGCCCCTAGTTGCCTCTCCTCAAGTCTATCTCTAATAATAATATATATGTATATATTTAATACTTATATATATTTTATAGTAATGTATAGTACTTACCTTGTTCAGCGTTGCAGGACCTTCGGTCATGTGACCATGCTAATCACCTCTATGGTATGTTGGAGGACCTTAGGAGGTCCTTGGGTCACGTGTTACCCACAAATCTCTGTAATGGTGATTGACATCCGTATGGACCAATTAGCACTAGTCCAGCCCCTGCCCATATAAGGGAGCTGCATCCAATTATCGCTCTCTTGGGTTGCAGCTCTCGTGGATGCCGGACTAACAGGACGGATCTACGCAACTTTCAAAGACACGCTAGGCCTCAAAAACCTGCCGGCCTCAGCTGAACCAAAACCATGAGATCAAATCTAAATCCCCGCTAATTCTAGCGTGACTACTGGACCGCAACTAAACCCCTAAATCCAGTGGAACCACGCACAGTACTAAAAGACTCTAAATGCTAAAATCTCAACCTTTGTCAATTTCCAAGGAAAGCCGTTGTTATGCTTAGAGACTATGTTATTGAAGCTTGCAGAAAACCTTCAGTAAAAGTTAATACTGTTTCAGAAAACTCTCCGGTTGTAAACAATCTATTATTAACTACCTCCCTATCGCTCTTGGGAAGGGTGGCGGTAGGAAAAGCATTACTGAGGAGCCCTCACTCTGGCGTCACGAATAGCAAGGGTTAACAAGCACCATTTAATAACCGCACAGCTACACTCCCCATACCCTACATCCCCCAGGCTATCACATTGCCATGAAGAAAAGACACTGTACACTTGGACATTTTTGTACAAACATATTATATACACTTTATTACATTATGCCTGTAGATAACACAATAAAACAACATTTTGCATGCACCTGTGCAAAAAATGGGATAGACAAGATATAGTACCCTGACAATATATATTGATATTTTTGTTTCTTAGTACTGCTCCTCAGTTCTGGTACATTTTGAGTTCTCAGCAAAGGATCACAGCTAAAAGCTGGGCACATGCTTACATATATGGTTGCAAATAAACTTCTTGACAAGTTCGTCAGGCACTTCTCCTTAAACGTTGCATAACCTGAAAACAATAAGAATACTTCACACACAAAGTTAGTCTCAAGACTCATTAGTAGAGTGGGTACACATAGACTCTTTAGCCTTAGTACTTGTCATCTCAGTCTCGCCTGTCGGACTGCTTCCGAGGCTGGGACATGTAGCGGGGTCCACGGGACTGTGCCCCCTCTAATGGACACACGCGGGTGTTCAAGTTCACCCGGGACAAAGTAGACTCGGTAATGGTGGGGCTGATGGTGACCACCATTTGCACCGCAGAAGCTTGCGCCTCTGGGGGAAAAGGAGTTGGTGCCTTTTAGGCCAGCCAAACCTCCTCTGCGGGAGTAGCCAGAGGCACTTAAGTTGGTGCCTGCTGATTAGGCCAAACCTCCTTGACCACAGCACTGGGCACTTCTGTAGATGACTGTGGTAGAAACTTTGGTGCCATGACAGGTACTTCGGGCAAGTAGACCTCTTCTTTCTGAATGGCACCTCTGACTTTAGGTGGCAGCAAACCAAAGGGATCTGTGTCCCAGTCGTCCGATGGGAAGTAGGCAAACGGAATCTGAGTTGGATTCTTCTAACCGCAGACGCCCACTCTCCTCTCATACTCTGCACAGGAGTATACTCCATGATCTCCCCGCTCTCTAGAGAATGCAGTGATGGGGGGAGATAGTCTCTCTGCCCTGCCCGACAATTGACCAAGATGGTCCCACCATGACAGACAGTCCATGAGGGTGCCAAACCCCCACACTTTGTCAAATTTTACAACCGTGGCTCAGCAGCGTTCCAGGGGTGGCTCTCCCTCTCGGGGATGCTCCAACTTTCTGATGTATAGAGCCTCTAATGCTTTGGTGTCCTGTTGCTGCGCCTGTTGCACCTCATACGACAGCAGCTTTGGCCCATATTTCTCCATTCTTTGGGCCTTCAGCCCTTCTACAATCTCGGCCACCTGGGCTTCTCTCCTGGCCCTCTCGGACTGGGCTGTCTGAACTGGAGGATGGGACTTCCCTGGCAGGAAGCTCCCTCATGTATTGGAATAGTCTGGGCTCATCGCCAAAGAGCCACCGGGGTAATGGTGGTGACCGGGGACGTACAGCAGACTTCTGGACCTGGAGAGTTTGCTCTGGGCTAGGGGTAGAAGGAGGGGAAGAGAAAGCGGCCTCAGCCAGGGTACTCACTTCTGACTCCTCTGTGGGGATTTCTCCTCCTCTGTGGGGATTTCTGTGGGGATTTCGGCCCAGGATCCCCAGGTCCGGTGGTTAGGGGACAGCCTCACCAGCAATGATGCACGGGAAGATGCCGGCATTCCCTGCTGGCCAGTCTCCATCAACTTCAGGTAAAGGGGGACTTAGCAGCAGGCCTCCTCAGCCCCGATGGAGATGCGCTGTAGACGATCTGCCAGCTCCTGAAACATTTGCGCCGTGGCGGCTTTCCGGGCCTCCGGCGCCATCTTGGGACTCCCCGACCTCATGCTAGCCTGTTCCACCATGTTGCAGATTTCCGGCAAACTGAGAGGATCCGACGGCGCTGCTCCTTTTATACATGGCTCCGGAAAAATGGCAGACGGCTGGAAGTGCGTCAGCGGTGCGGCGCTGACTTCTGCTCCCCCGACAACAAGGGGCGGATCTTTACTATTCCACTTCGGCTGACCAGCGCGGGACATTTTTGCGTGCTTCTCAGGCACATCTTTAACCCTTGCAGGTATATGCAACACTTTGTAACGCAACATAGCCTCTGACCTGATCTTGCACATGGTTGACACAGTACTTGAACACTTCACAATGGCGGACAGCCGTCTTTTCTTCACTTCCCCCTCTATTTCCCCAGCGCCTTAGGTAAAACACTTTTCACCGACAAAGTCCCCTACACTTTTTGGCGTATCCTGTCTGTGACACCAAAAGTTCTGGTAGAGGTGTGATGCAGGGCAGATGGAACTACCCTAGGGGCAGATGGCATTAACCCCTTGTATTCATGACGCCAGGTCGTGCTTTATTCTCAATACCACCCGAAGGTATACTGCTGGATCCTGGGCTAGGCACGGGAGCAATAATGACTCTGACGCCAAGTTACGGACAACGGTAGCTTTACTGAGGTTAGACAGGTGGAAAAGTCTATACAGTTCAGCCAGAGCCCATGACCAGTGATGCAGTGACCTTAAGGGCTTGCTGGGATTTGCAGTAGATTTGGACAATTTTAGTGCAGGCCACTCTGACTTGACAATAGATGACTGTGACTGAAGGGGCATGGCTGTGACGTCACAAGCGGGGGCATGACCATGATGTCACGAGCCTCCGCCTCGCATCGACAGTCATCTGACATGAAGCGAAGTTCGCTCTGTGCACCGGATGTCTAAGGTGTCGCAGCCGAGATCTCAGTGGTCCCCAGCGGCGGGACCCCGGCGATCAGACATCCTATGCCCTATCCTTTGGATAGGGTATGAGATGTCTAGGGGCAGAGTACCCCTTTAAGTAGCAGGGGGCGCACAACCCTATGGGCCGGAGCAGAAAATAGCAGCAGAAGCTTCAGGAAGGAAAGGTAGGAGGGATCCTGGGCCGAACATTGGGGAGCAGGCGATGGTTAACCGTCAGGTACTGACCAACGGTGTTACATTTAATGTCTACAGCTGGATCCCCCCCTATTTAATAGACGTAGAAAAGTTTTGTACTTCTCTAATATAGAGGAGGTAAGCCCCCTGTCACAGGGTGCGATAGTTTTTGGCATGTACAATTACTAGGAAAACCTATATTTTTTATTTTATTTTAATGTACCATAAAACCTTATGTAGAGATTTAGTAAAGCTATGGAATGAGTCTGTAATAGGGAGGACATTCCTGTCTATTAGAGTCGATTAAACCACTCCAATAGGGATAAAACGCTTTTTCGTGTAAGTAACACGCTCTGCGCCTGCCGCTCCTTTCACACGTAGAAATAATTCTGTTGCTGTCTCTTCTGACTGGCCCAAAGATACGTCAAAAATTGCTCTGAAATGCAACCTGCCTGCCCTCCGCCGCTGCCATCCCCGGAGGCCCCGGGCGCCTCCATAACTCTGAATTAGGGAGACAGTTCTCACCGCTTGATACATGAGACTCCGGGGACAGAAAAATGAAGGTTATGCACTCCGCGCGATATCGAATAGAGTTGAGAGTTAACGGCGGTCATTTAGCTGCAGAAAGGAGGGAGGCGACGATTAACCCCTGCAGTGACCTGTAGATACCATACTTTGGATAAAATAAAGATATACTCCTCGATATACACACTATTATATGATGTGAATTGCCCACAATGCAAGCCCTTACACCTTTCTTTTTGAAAAACTAGAATGGTGTTTCCCAACCTGGGTGACTCCAACTGTTGCAAAACGACAACTCCCAGCATGCCCAGATAGCCAAACCCAATGACGTCGGCAGGACCCGTCCACTCTAAGGGTGCGTTCCCACCTGGCGTATACGCAGCGTATGTCACGCTGCGCAAAATTTACGGCAGCATCGGGAAATATGCTGCGTATTCCTCGCTCACTATCCACACAGGGCTTTCCGTCGACAGCCCTATGTGTGTAGTGAGTTTTGGAGGTGGGGCCGTGTGCCGGCGTGACTGTGACGCCTCCAAAACTCACTACACACATAGGGCTGCCACCGGAAAGCCCTGTGTGTATAGTGAGCAAGGAATACGCAGCGTATTTCCCGCTGCTGACGTAAATTTTGCGCAGCTGCGTATACGCCAGGTGGGAACGCACCCTAAAGTGTAAGAAATCCTTCCAACTTCCCCCTCAACAGATGATGTAGGGAAAGAGAAGGGTCGGACATGTTGGATTTTAAAGGGGTACTCCGTCCCTAGACATCTTATCCCCTATCCAAAGGATAGAGGATAAGATGTCTGATCTCGGGGGTCCCATCGCTGGGGACCCCGCGTTCTCCCTGCTGCACCCGGCGTTCGTTTAGAGTGTCAGGTGCAGCGCCGGAGGCTTGTGACGTCACGATCACGCCCCGCTCATGATGTCACGGCCACACCCCTCAATGCAAGTCTATGGGAGGGGGTATGACTGAAGTCTTGCCCCCTCCCATAGACTTGCATTGAGGGGGCGTGGTCATGATATCACGAGCGGGGTGTGACCGTGACGTCACAAGCCTCCGCCCCACATGGCCAGTCATCCGATACTGAGCGAAGTTTGCTCCGTGCATCGGATGTCTGGGGTGCTGCAGCCGAGATCGCGGGGGTCCCCAGCGGCCGGACCCCCACAATCAGACATCTTATCAAAGGATAGGGGATAAGATGTCTAGGGGCGGAGTACCCCTTTAACTGCTGGCCAGATGCCACATAGCTCTCTTAGTGGCTTATCTGTCCAAGACATATGGCACCCACTTACCCCTGTCGCTCCCCATCGAAAACATTTGAATATTTGGCTTTGCCAAACATTGATGTGCATGGGGTGATCGGGTGAGATAGCTATTGCTAGTGTATGGCCACTGTAAGCAAGCAGCTGGTAAAATGGTGGATGTGAGGGACGTATCACAGAAGCTAATTGCCCCAGTGACATAAGACTGCAGTTTGGGTTCAGGTGCTGGGAGTGACTAAAGGTTCCGGAGATAAAGCCACTGACCTGCTGCAGCTCTGAACCTGATCTCTCAGGTGTGTAAGCATGGCCAGAGAGCAGCAGATGGGATAGGAGATGCTCTAAAGCAGATCATCTTGTCTGTGATATGTTGGATAATAATACACTGTACCAAAAAGTCTGAATTTGGGATTGAACATGCCAAGTTTTGGGTAAAAAGCTCAGAAATGTATGTAAAGAACCTGAAGTGAAGGATGTTTAAGTTTTTGTTATACCACATGCTGCAAGCAGAACTTCTTACTGCACGTGAATTCTTACAATAAACCCAAGACTATGGACTGTGACACCTGCCGGTTTGGGTCTGTTTGCTTGTTGGAAAGACTGTTTGAAGGGTCCAATTCTTCACCACCTTTAGTCTGTAAACATAGAAAGTGGACACCCAGTTTGTAAAGGAATCTTTCCCTAATATAAGAGTCATTGTTTATCTGAATCGAATAAAGTAGGTTGACCTAAATCGGTTGTCCAGCCATTATAAAACGACAACTCCCAGTTTTGCAACCGCCGGACCGCCACGAGTAGAGGACCACTGATCTAGATCCGTGGTCTCCAAACTGTGGTCCTCCAGATGTTGCAAAACTACAACTCCCAGTTTTGCAACTGGTTGACAGCCATGGGTTGAGGACCACTGATCTAGGGAAGTGGTCTCCAAACTGTGGTCATCCAGATGTTGCAAAACTGGTGAACAGCCACAGTTTAAGGACCAATCATCAAGAGCAGTGGTCTCCAAACTGTGGTCCTCCAGATGTTACAAACCTGTTGAATAGCTACAGATTGAGGACTGCTGATCCAGATCAGTGGTCTCCAAACTGTGGTCCTCCAGACATTGTAAAACTACAACTCCCAGTTTTGCAACTGGTGGACAGCCACAGGTTAAGGACCACTCATCTAGAGCAGTGGTCTCCAAACGGTGGTCCTCCAGACATTGCAAAATTCTTCTCCCAGTTTTGCAACTAGTGGACAGCAACTGGTTAAGGAACCACTGATCTAGATGAGTGGTCTCCGAACTGAGGTCCTCCAGACGTTGTAAAACTACAACTCCCAGTTTTGTAACTGGTGGACAGTTTAAGGACCAATCATCTAGAGCAGTGATCTCCAAACTGTGGTCCTCCAGATGTTACAAAACTGTTGAACAGCCACAGATTGAGGACTGCTGATCCAGATCAGTGGTCTCCAAACTGTGGTCCCTCAAGACGATGCAAAATTCTTCTCTGTTTTGCAACTGGTGGACAGCCACGGGTTAAGGAACCACTGATCTAGTGGTCTCCAAACTGTAGTCCTCCAGATGTTGCAAAACCGGTGAACAGCCACAGGTTGAGGACCACTCATCTAGATCAGTGGTCTCCAAACTGCGGACCCCCCAGATGATGCAAAACTACAACTTTCCACATGCCCGGACAGCCAACGGCTGTCCGGGCATGTTGAAAGTTGTAGTTTTGCAACATCTGGGGATCCACAGTTTGGAGACCACTAAACTAGACGAACTATGTTACTATGTTCTTTCTATATAACAGAAAAGACTGCACTGGAACTATAATAGGGACACAGATTATTGTCCAGACATCAATAAATAATAGCGAATCCCTACAGTTGACATGAATGTCATTCATCACTGAGGAGCTATTAGGTATGAGAGTGGGAGCATCTTCACCTTTTTGTCCACTTCTCCACCACATGCTGGGCCGCATCCTGCAGAGAGTTAAACTTTAACTGATCCCATCTACTTTCACAGTAGCCCGAAAAATCCTGTAGTCGACCCCCCCCCCCCCCCCCCAACCACTCACCGGCCTGATACCATTCTTCTCCTGATCAATAAGAGGTGTCCTCAAAAAGATCCCACAATCAGTTTTCTTATGTTCTCCACCTCCTAGTTAAGATAGATTAGACAGTGGAATAAGACAGATTACGCTATAGCTGCTACTCGCCCCTCTGTTTTACAATGAGTTAAGATACTGCTAACAGGCTCTATATTCAGCCTCATGTCCTTCCAATTACAGACGAAATTTGAAAAATGGTGTCTGGGAAACGGGCGTTCAGGTCGACGGTCTGTGAATCCAAGAATCAATGTTTTAAGTGGATGAGATTCAGATTACTAGCATCACTTTAGGGGGAAATTGGTAGCAGAAAATTAAAATTTTCAAAAAGTAAAAAAAAAAAAATATAATATATTTACATACGGTAATAAAAAAATGAATTAAACAAATAAAATAATAAATAAAAGAATAAATAAATTAAAATATGAAATAAAAATAAAATAAAGTAATAGATCAAAAATATATAATAAAAAATAAATAAAATAAAATAATAAATGAAATAATAAATAAATAGATAAAACATATATAATAAAACATAAATTAAAAAAATTAAATAATAAATAAATAGATACAAAATATATAATAAAAAATGTATAAATAAAATACATAAATAAAATAATAAATAAATACATAGATAAGATATATAAAAAAAAAAAAAAATTTTAAAAAATAAAATAATAAATAAAATAAATAAGTAAAAAATATAATAAAAAATAAATAAAATAATAAATAGATAAAAATATGATAAAAAATAAAATTATATATATATATATATATATATATATATATATATACATACATATTTGGTTGGAATATTGGGTGCCAAAATTTAATAAATAATTTCTAAATCTTTCCATTTTTGAAAATTCACTTCAAGGCCAGATGAAAACAAAGATAGGATTTTTTTTTTTTAAACAGTACTATAGTTTAAAGAATTGGGGTAAGATCTACGAGCGAAATATGCCGGAAAAATTTCTCGAAATTTCGGTTCGATTTCTGCGGAATCCTCCGAGCGGTCCTAGCACTTTAGGTGGCGCCTGATATTTGCAGAATTTCTGCCTGTGTTTTCCGGGCGGAAATTCTGCAAATTTGTCGCTTTGTGAACAAAGCCTAAGGCTGTGTTTGCACATTGTAAAATGAAGAGAAAAAAAAGAAACAAAACAAGGGATTTTCAAAAATACTTTTTTTTTTTTTAACTGAAACAATTTCAACGCAAATGACATCACTTATCTACAATCAGTCACCTGATTCAAGTCACATGACACGCTATGTATAAAAGTGCAAACACTTTTTGAATGTCCCTTGTATGTTCTGTTGTGGAAAGTCTATGGTAAAGTGGCCATCAGAGCACACGTTGTTAAATCTGCTTATACTGTACCTTCATATGGCTCCAATTTTATATCCAGACACACAGAGATTTCTACTCATGGATTTTATGAGAAAAAATTCTTGGCATGCTCCACCACCGCTCCATTTACTGTCTATAGAATCTCCTAACACAGTTGAGTTAAAGGGGTTATCCAGTGAAAAACTATTTTTTTCATATCAACTGGCTCCAGAAAGTTAAGCAGATTTGTAAATTAATTCTATTAAAAAAACGTAATCCTTCCAGTGCTTATGAGCTGCTGAAGTTAAGTTGTTCTTTTCTATCTGACAACGGTGCTCTCTGCGGACACCTCTGTCTGTCTCAGGAACTGTCCAGAGTAGGAGCAGATCCCCATAGCAAACCTCTCATGCTCTGGACAGTTCCTGAGATAGACAGAGGTGTCAGCAGAGAGCATTGTTGTCAGACAGAAAAGAACAACTCAACTTCAGCTGATAAGTACTGGAAGGATTAAGATTTTTTTAATAGATAGAAGTAATTGACAAATCTGTTTAACTTTCTGGAGCCAGTGTATATGGAAAACATTTTTTTTAATGGAATGCCCCTTTAAGCACTCATTCAATGTTGCCAATGATGGAAAGTCAATATTGCTGGTAAAACCAGTGGTATACATAGAAGCTAAGTGCAACAATGAGGCCCCTTAGATGTGTATAGCTTCGTCT